>NC_090650.1:381206361-381429241 GCF_040937935.1 Hyperolius riggenbachi
CAACTTCATTGTTTACTGTTATCAAAATACTTTCAAACTTTACTGACGCCAAAACTGACAGCAGACTGAGCCATGAGGAGAGGGGAAATTCCCCTCACACTTGATCAGTTAACTCTATGTGTAGCTCTGTGTGTGACAGAGAGAGACAGGACACAGGAGCTGCAGCTGTTGGGAGCTCTGTTTCTGACTGACTTGTCTGAAGAGAGCAGAGGAAATGTAACTGATTGTCACAGCTCTTCACACTGTTTTTGCTTTCAGAGTTTGATATGTTTGATATTTGCTTTCTGTAGTCTGATATGCAACTCTGGCTGTGCATTGAAGCAGACACCCCTTCTGCAATTGATTTGTCCCAATATAGCTAAATCCTACCCTCAATAAATTACAGCTTTTGCTTCTGATATTTAACATGAAGCGTAGTAAAATGTTTACACAGCTACTTAGACATTATTTGTACATTGTCATTTTAGAATACTTGGGTATTGATAGTATTCCTCTAAACCAGTGTTTCTCAACATTTTATTAGTATGTACCCCTTTTAAAACCCTGTACTCGCCAAGTACCCCCTAGCATAGTAAACATTATCGCAAGTACCCCTAGACAAATGTATGTATGGATCATATTACATGATAATTGGTTCTAAACAATTTCCAAGCATTTACTATTGCTTTTATTTAGCTAAATTACTAATTTGGTGTTGTTTAAATGGGATGTATCATTTTCTAAAAACTCTAAATTTGTTATTCTTGGTTAAGTATAGCAAGTCTGCGTACCCCCTGGAACAATCAGAAGTACCCCCTGGGGTACACGTACCGCACGTTGAGAACCTAGGCTCTAAACATCAGGTATGTACGTGGCAGTTCCTGTCTGAGTCAGGCATGGCTGTTTCTAGGGCCGTGCGGCACGTGGCGCTGCCCTGAGCGCTATTGGGAGGGGGGCGCTCAAATGGAGGGGGGGAGCTGCAGCCTCGGGGAGGGCAGCCTGACCTCTCCCTCCCTCCCTCTCCCCAGGCCGCCCTCCGTGCTCCCCCCTCCGAGTCTGACTGAAGAAGAGTAATGCGCATTAGGGAAGCGCTATACACACCAACTCACCTGCCTGGATCCAATCGCCGAGCTCTCGCCGCTGTTCTCCTCTCTGCATAGCCGGGTATACACACGCTGCTTCCTGTTAAACAGGAAGCAGGGTGTGTATCGGCGCAGAGAGGAGAGCACGGCGATTGGATCCAGGCAGGTGAGTTGCTGTGTATAGCGTTTCCCTGCTGCGCATTACTCTTCTTCAGTCAGACTCAGAGGGGGGAGCACGGAGGGCGGCCTGGGGAGAGGGAGGGAGGGAGAGGTCGGGCTGCCCTCCCCGAGGCTGCGGCTCCCCCCTCCATTATGGGGGGCACCTACCTAATCTAACCTATACTGGGGAGGGGCAGCTACCTATCTAACCTATACTGGGGGGCACCTACCTAACCTTTACTGGGGGGCAGCTACCTATCTAACCTATACTGGGGGTCACCTACCTAATCTAACCTATACTGGGGGAGGGAAGCTACCTAATCCAAGCTATACTGGGGGTCAGCTACCTAATCTAACCTATACTGGGGGCAGCTACCTATCTAACCTATATTGGGGGGCACCTACCTACCTGACCTATACTGGGGGCACCTACCTAATCTAACCTATACTGGGGGGCACCTACCTACCTAACCTATACTGAGGGGCACCTACCTAATCTAACCTATACTGGGGGCACCTACCTAATCTAACCTATACTGGTGGGGCAGCTACCTAATCTAAGCTATACTGGGGGGCAGCTACCTATCTAACCTATACTGGGGTGGGCACCTACCTATCTAACCTATATTGGGGGAAGCTACCTATCTAACCTCTATTTGGGGGGCACCTACCTACCTGACCTATACTGGGGGCACCTACCTAATCTAACCTATACTGGGGGGGGGGCACCTACCTACCTAACCTATACTGGGGGGCACCTACCTAATCTAACCTATACTGGGGGCACCTACCTAATCTAACCTATACTGGAGGGCAGCTACGTAATTGAACCTATACTGGGGGGCAGCTACCTATCTAACCTATACTGGGGGGCACCTACCTAACCTATACTGGGGGGGCAGCTACCTAATCTAACCTATACTGGGGGGCAGCTACCTAATCTAACCTATACTGGGGGGCAGCTACCTAATCTAACCTATACTGGGGGACAGCTACCTAATCTAACCTATACTGGGGGGGGGGGCAGCTACCTAATCTAACCTATACTGGGGGGGGGGGCAGCTACCTAATCTAACCTATATCGGGGGTGCCTGCCTATCTAACCTATACTAGGGACAACTATACTGGCTACCTATCCTGGAGGCACCTACCTGGCTAACCTATACCGGGGGAAACTACACTGGCTCACCTATGCCTGGCTACCTATACTGGGGTACCTATTCTTGGTTCTTGGCTACCTATACTGGGGGGACCTATACTGAGTGCAACTAGACCTGGCTAAACCTATACTGCGGGCACCCATACCTTGCTCTGGGGGGGCGCAATTTTTGCACCCTCGCCCTGGGTGCATTTTAGCCTAGAAACTGCACTGGAGTCAGGACTGGGTCAGACTACAGCGTGAACCTCACTGATAAGAAATGACAACTGTAAAACACTTTCCTAGCAGAAAATGGCTTCTGAGAGCAGCAAAGAGATAAAAGAGGTTAATAGATTTTAGCTCTGGCATACTTCAATGAATGTGTCATTGAACAAAAACAAAACAGTAAAAATTAGATTTAAATATAAAATAAAACTTTGGCCTATCTTAAAAAGTCATTTTTAGGAGAAGGAGGATAGATGCAATTGCTTATTTCATTCGTTTATTAAAAATACTTACCTGATCTGATGTAAATTATCCAGGCAGGAGATTGCTCCACCCCCTCGGAATTGCTGCCGTGGCTGGATTTTTTTCTCTCATTCCCCTGGCCACCCCCATCTGCGTTGCCGCGGCCAGTGTGGCAGCTGAGGCCTAATTGGTGGCTGTTGAGCTAGGGTTGGGCCACGTCAATGCAGATTTCCGAAGAGCTTTCGTCAGACTTCGGAAACATGGCCACGAGTACGCTCATGAGGAGGGGGGTGGGGGGCGGCAGAGTGTCACCTGTGTCCCAATTACATCAGATCAGATAAGTTTTTACATTAAGGCATAGACAATGACAATCTCATGGCACAGTACAAAGAAATTCAGTTTCTGCTTTAAGTTGTTCTCAAGCTTCATATTCAAACATGCACTGTAAGAAATTACCGCCTGTACTTATAATACATTATTTAAAAAAATCTTTGAATAAAAGCCCATCTGTAGACACAGATCTAAAAATACCATTTAGCAGCTTACTAATCAGAGTGCTCAGACTTTGCCTTTTCGTGTGAAATGAGGCTTTTGCAGCTATAAAGTGTCTTTTAAGTGATCCTGAAAGAATGTGCCCAGTAAGGTAAAAACATACAGATAAGAGTGATAAGACTGAATCCCAGCTCTTCCTTTTCTTTTTACCTTGGTCTGTAATGCTTTTGAGTTCGTTTAAAGTCTCTGAATTTGATCTCAGGAAGTGAAAGTGTGCGTTGCATCTGTGTTTACCTTCTCTCGGTTATGTGAAAATGACTACAGCTACGTACCCACGTCCCTATTTTTCAAGCCCTTTTTTTTTACCTGTGACTGGCGATTTCTTTTTCAGGACCAGGGCCGGGTTTACCATAAGGCACTGTAGGCACGTGCCTACAGGCACCTGATGATGAAAAGGCGGCTTACTCCCCTCCCCTAGTGCCTTCCTCTCTCCTTCCCTATGCAGAGTCCTGAGAAGAGTGTAAAGGAGAGGTTATTCACACAGCTTTCGGCATTCCACTGACCAGATCACACTTCAGTTGGGGGCACCACTAGCTACCTAACAGGCATGAGCTTCCGAATTCCGCGGAAGCTAATTTTCCGAAATTCCGCCAGAATTGGGTGTTCCGCATCGTATTGCGGAACGTGGAAATTACAAAACGGTAGTCGGAATATGCGGAATACCGTGAATTCGGAATCGGATTTTTTTGACCAATCAGGAGATGCGGAATTAGTTGACCAATCATGATTAGCTGGTAAAATCACTTGCAAATGCTTGCTGATGCTGACGTCACTCCTCCTGTCCTGGTAACTCTCTTCACTATCGCCGTCCACATGCACTCAGGGACTCCTGGCTGGAAGTGACATCTGCGAACTTCCGCCTGGGCGCCACCCAATCACTCCGCATTACAAAAGAAACGGATTTCCGCAAAAAACGAAAGTATGTTTTTTTAGCCAAATTTAAAAAGTACAAATCAACGTTATTAACAATAGACTATTATCAACAGTATTGATGATCATCTTAAATTTCAGATACAAAATCGATGTTTCAAATGAGCGACTGAGTAATTCCTCCGTAATTTACGGAAATCCATTTAAAAATTACAGAAAATGTACCTGGCGGAATTACGCCGGAATGTAGCAGAATTACGCCGGAATGCAGCGGTAGCGGAATTTCGTTATGACTGTATGCGGAATCGGAAATGGGCTCTTCCGACCATGCCTGCTACCTAATGCTAAGGGACACTTGTGGCTACATAAGAGGGGCAAGGGAAGTAAGGGAGAATTAACAGCTAGGATAACCAACACACTTGTGGTGCGCTTTGGTGGGGTGTTAAAAAACTAGGCTGCAAGGACAACAGTGCCTACAGGCTCCTGTTATGTAAATCCGGGCCTGTTCAGGACAATCATTTGTTCCCACAATTTCATGCCATTGCTACTTGTGAGCTTTTAAGCATACAACGTTTTGCAACGCGCTGCGTATACAACCGTCACAGCAGATCGGATCATTAAAATTCCCAAAAACTCCCGCCAAACTGGCATGATCGTTTGAACTCTCATTCGTGCCCGTCGTGTGCCCGTGAGTAGGGAGATGGATCGGGGAATGCTCATTCAGGTCGCGTTGCTTGGAACTCCGGTGAAAATAATGTAATAAAAAAAGTGCTTCATTTTTACAATAATTATGTATAAACGATTTAGGCCTTGTTCACATCGCGTTCGGCTCGCTTGTCCGTCCGCGTTGCGCTGTTTTTGAGGCGTCATTTTTCTTTCCGATTCCTCTTAGGCTGGCTATTCGTTTTTGTGCTTAGCGGTTTTCTAAGCGTTTTTTTTCCGAGCAGTTTTGTAATTCACTCCCTGACACAAGTCAGGAAGTGAACTCTTTGACCTAGAAAAGATTAAATACATTGTATTTATTCTTAAATTATTCTTAAACACGCTCACGCAATCGCTACACAAAGCGATTTTGTGAGTGTTTTGTGTTTCTCCTATACTTTACATTGAGGCGGAAACGCCTCAAAAATGGTACATGCACCGATTTGCTAGCCGCACAGCGAACGACCCACGCTGATATTAACCTTCTCATAGAGATTAATTGTCCATGCGGTCGGGGGGCATTTTTAAAAAACGCACACGGGTGAAAAAAAGCCGAAAACGCCTGCAGTGTGAACAAGCCCTTAAACAGTGTTTGCCCAATGTAAATTCTGTCTTCTCCCTGATTTAAATTCGAACTTACCACATGGTGACATTTTTACTGCTGGCAGGTGATGTCAGTGGAAGGAGATGATGCTTGCTTGTTTGGCAGTTGGAAACAGCGGTTATTGCCCACAATGCAATGAGGTTCACGGACCAGAACGGTGGGAGAGGTTTCACCACAATATTAGCCATACAACCCCCCCATATGATTGGTTTGAGAAAAGATTTCTCATGGGAAAGGGGGCACCAGCTACTGATTGGGATGAAGTTCAATTCTTGGTTACAGTTTCTCTTTAACCTCCCTGGCGGTACGCAGTTTTAGAGGCTGCGTCCGCGGAAGGATTTAAAAAAAAAAAGTTGCTCTATATAGCTAAGCTAGCACTTCGCTAGCTAATTATATCCCCCGAGCCGCCGGGCACCTAACTAAACCCCCCGATCGCTGCCGGTAATATTTACCACTCCGCAATCCCGCGAGAGCCGCAGCTTCACGATCCAGCTTCACTTGTCACTATGGCGACGATCGGACATGACGTCATGCGCAGTCCCGATCCTCCCCATAGCGAAACCTGAAGTTGAAGGCTGCGCCATCGCGGGATCCCTGGGGGGTATGTATTACAGCGTTGATCGCAGGCGATTGGTGGGGACTGGAGGCACTTGAGGGACATCATTAGCTAGCAAAGTGCTAGCTTAAACATATAGAGCTACTTTTATTTTTAAAAAATCCTCCCGGGGCCATGCGATCCCCTGCGGCAATCCCCTACATTGCTTGATATTGTGGGCCGATCAACGTCTGATCGATTTCTGGCTGATAATAGTCGAATGGATTGATCGGGAATGGTGGAAAAAGTCGCAAGGGCTTAATTGGTTGCACAGCGGTAAAGGTGGCTGATATTGTGATGACTGGTCGAGAGGTGAGACAGTGAGCATGGCCAAAGGGGAGGTCCTGGTACGATCAGAGAGGGATCCATTTAATGGTTGATCTGGCCATACATCGAGTAATGTATCTGACAAGATTAGCTGCATGCTTGTTTCTGGAGTACTTCAGACACTACTGCAGCCAAAAAGATCAGCAGGACTGCCAGGTAACCGGTATGGTTTAAAAGGAAACAAAAATGGCAGACTCCATATTCTTCTCACTTCAGTTGTCCTTTAGGCCCCTTTCACAATAGGACGTTTTCACTGTGTTGTGTTTACAACTTTACCGGAAGCATTGCCTCTGAGGCAAAAGCAATAGCACATGCCTGGGCAACATTTGTGGTGACGTGCGTTGACCAAAAGTCATGTAAGTCAATGGCGAAGCACGTACTTTAACATTTTTCACATTGTGTTGCGCATGCGTATTTTCTTAGTACACTTCCCTGCAATTCTTATTTCGGCTACAGGAAGTGAGCGCCAGACAGCCTCACTTATAGTTTAGCTTGCAGCCAGAAGTGAGATTACTTCGCATTGCCGCGGTAATCTCCAAAGTCTATCCAATCACACCGCAATGAAAACGCAGGTTACTGGTGTAAAACGGGCCTTAAAGTGTACCGGAGCTCCCGGAAAGAAAAAGTTGTATACATACCCGGGGCTTCGTCCAGCCCTATAAGCTCGGATCACTCTCACGCCGCTGTCCTCTGCTGTCTTCAGCCTTGGGAACAAGGTCCCGTCACTGACGTCAGTCGCGGCCAGTCTACACAGGAGAAGTGCGCCCTTTACGTATCTCTCCAGTGTCTGCTGGAGAGATAAGCAAAGAGCGCACTTCTCTTACGTCAGACTGGCCGTGACTGACAAAAGTGAAGGGACCCAATTTCCGAAGCTGCAGACAGCGGAAGACGGCGGCGTGAGAGCGATTCGAGCTTATGGGACTGGACGAAGCCCCGGGTATGTATACAACTTTTTCTTTTTGGGAGCTCTGGTACACTTTAATGTTGGTAAAACTTGAATTAAATTTACCATAATAAAAGCTTAGTTTGAATGGTATACTTTTATTAGGATGCTAGAGCTACTGCAGAGAGGTCCTTTATAACTGCATTAAACCACAAATTCTTTTGGGTTTTATCAGAGGCGTAGCTAGGATTTTCAGCGCCCGGGGACAAAGACTATTAATGCGCCCCCCCAAAGTCAAGGTTGCAGCGCGCCGCGCCAAAAAGGGGCGTGGTCACATAATAGTTGTGGTTGTGGGTGGAGCCAAATGTATATGGAGGTTAGCAGGCTCACGCTCACCCACCCTCCCTCAGTATGTACCTTCCAGCATGTTCCAAGACAAATTCAGCAATCATGAGCCCCCCCCCCCCCCCCATCAAGACAAATTCAGCAATCATGAGGCCCCTAACATAACCAACTCAGCAATAATGAGGCCCCCAACAAGACAAATTTAGCAATCATGAGGCCCCCAACAAGACAAATTCAGCGATCTTGAGGCCCCCAACAAATCATGAGGCCCCCAACAAGACAAATTCAGTAACCATGAGGCCCCCAAAAAGACAAATTCAGCAGTCATGAGTCACATAAATAGGTAGAATGCCCCCTTAATATGGTAGACGCCTCTCACCTGGCAGCAGTTCTCCAAAATACACTCAATCTGACGTAGTTCCCCAAAAATAGGTAGCCCCAGGTCTATAGTTGTCCCCAGAATAGGTGGCCAGCAGTATAGATGTCCCCAGAATAGGTGGCCAGCGGTATAGATGTCCCCAGAACAGGTAGCCAGGGGTAGAGATGTCCACAGAACAGTTAGCCAGGGGTATATGTGCCCAGTATATGTAGGCAGGGGTATGTGTGCCCAGTATATGTAGCCAGAGGTATATGTGCCCAGTATATGTAGCCAGTGGTATATATGCCCAGTATATGTAGCCAGGAGAATAATATGTGCCCAGTATATATAGTCAGGCGTATATGTGCCCAGTATATGTAGCCAGGGGTATATATGCCCAGTATATGTAGCCAGGGGTATATATGCCCAGTATATGTAGCCAGGGGGTATATATGCCCAGTCCACGTAGCCAGGGGGTATATATGCCCAGTATATGTAGCCAGGGGTATATATGCCCAATATATGTAGGCAGGGGGTATATATGCCCAGTATATATAGGCAGGGGTATATATGCCCAGTATATGTAGCCAGGGGTATATATGCCAAGTATATGTAGCCAGGGGGTATATATGCCCAGTATATGTAGCCAGGGGTATATATGCCCAGTATATGTAGCCAGGGGTATATATGCCCAGTATATGTAGCCAGGGGTATATATGCCCAGTATATGTAGCCAGGTGGTATATATGCCCAGTCCACGTAGCCAGGGGGTATATATGCCCAGTATATGTAGCCAGGAGTATATATGCCCAGTATATGTAGCAGGGGGTATATATGCCCAGTATATGTACCCCGGGGTATATATGCCCAGTATATGTAGCCAGGGGGTATATATGCCCAGTCCACGTAGCCAGGGGGTATATATGCCCAGTATATGTAGCCAGGGGTATATATGCCCAGTATATGTAGCCAGGGGTATATATGCCCAGTATAAGTAGCCAGGGGGTATATATGCCCAGTCCACGTAGCCAGGTTGTATATATGCCCAGTATATGTAGCCAGGGGTATATATGCCCAGTATATGTAGCCAGGGGGTATATATGCCCAGTCCACGTAGCCAGGGGGTATATATGCCCAGTATATGTAGCCAGGGGTATATGTGCCCAGTATATGTAGGCAGGGGTATATGTGCCCAGAGTAGGTAGCCAGAGGTATATGTGCCCAGAGTAGGTAGCCAGGGGTATAGGTGCCCAGAGTAGGTAGCCAGGGGTATAGGTGCCCAGAGTAGGTGGCCAGGGGTATTGGTGCCCAGGGTAGGTAGCCAGGGGTATATGCCCAGTATATGTAATTAGGGGTATATGTGCCCAATATATGTAGGCAGGGGTATATGTGCCCAGAGTAGGTAGCCAGGGGTATATGTGCCCAGAGTAGGTAGCCAGGGGTATATGCCCAGTATATGTAGTTAGGGGTATATGTGCCCATTATATGTAGGCAGGGGTAAAAGTGCCCAGAGTAGGTAGCCAGGGTTATATGTGGCCAGAGTAGGTAGCCAGGGGTATATGCCCAGTATATGTAGTTAGGGGTATATGTGCCCAATATATGTAGGCAGGGGTATATGTGCCTAGAGTAGGTAGCCAGGGGTATATGTGCCCAGAGTAGGTCGCCAGGGGTATATGTGCCCAGAGTAGGTAGCCAGTAGCCAGGGGTATATGTGCCCAGAGTAGGTAGCCAGAGGTATAGGTGCCCAGAGTAGGTAGCCAGTAGCCAGGGGTATATGTGCCCAGAGTAGGTAGCCAGAGGTATAGGTGCCCAGAGTAGGTAGCCAGGTGTCCCCCTCCCCAGCAGGAGGGGAGCAGCGCAGAGAAGAGGAAGAGCTGCTCTCTCTCCCTCGCTGTCCCCTCCAATGTCTGTCCGGTGGCTGGCAGTGGCGGGCGGAACTTACCTCCGTCTCGTCGCAGCGCCGGATGGATCTGCCGCTACTCTGGTCTGGTCCAGACCAGAGCAGCGGCTGCGCACCCGAACTTCCGGCCGGTGTTCCGACGCGGCGCTGGAGCGTGACGGAGGTGAGTTCCGCCCGCCGCTGCCAGCCACCGGACAGACATTGGAGGGGACAGCGAGGGAGAGAGAGAGCACCTAAGGTGAGGGAAGGAGGGGGGAGATGGCCCCCCTTCCCCACCGTCCGCACAGCTCTCTCTCTTCTCTGCGCTGCTCCCCTCAGCCAAAAAAAAAAAAAACCCGAAGCTCAGCTGGGCGCCCTTGGGGACCCGGCGCCCCGGGGCACTTGTCCTACCCCGACCCCCCTAGCTCCGCGCCTGGGTTTTATTAATACATAAATTATCTTTGTTTGTAAATGAATGAGAAGCTACCCTTTAAGAATGGCACATTGAGTCCTGCCTGTTCTGCCTAACAGGATCATATCTCTGCTCCTGCTCTCATTTCATAAATTATAAGATATAATTAGATTTTGATGACTGTACAATGTCAGTTTATTCGCCAGAAGCACTTGCAGATGCAGCGGAGAAGACTTTTGCTTTAATCATGAAGCTTTTATTTAATAATTACCATCTATCTTCTGTCACGCTGAATCTTCATCTGTCAGGACTGGAACATCTGCTGGACGGATATGCAAAACCCAAGTCTGAAAGATAAACTCCTTTTTATATATATGGTATTCAATTTATTTACAATCAGAGATTCCATCATATCACCTAGCGGCATAAAAAAAACAGCAGTTTTAAAGGACAACTGAACTAACCTGAGAGAGATATGGAGGCTGACATAATTATTTCCTTTTAAACGATGCATAGTGCCGGGCTGTCCTGCTGATACGCTAATGCTTTTAGCCATAGACCCTGAACAAGCATGCAGATCAGATGTTTGACTGCATTTGCCACATGCTTGTTTCAGGTGTTTTATTCAGACATTACTGATGCATGAAAGATCAGCAGGATAGTGTAACGATTGTGGAATTATCTCCAAGGTCAGCTGACACTGCGGAAACCCTCCACAAGTGCTTGGAAAGGGAACCCAGCTTTGGTGCAAATGCACCTGTAGAGAGGAATTCCAACCGGCAGATGGAGCTGTGGAGTGCAGAGGAATAAACCCTCTGCACAGCCACAGATGCCAGATAGAAATTGTACGAATTGAAGCAATACAGAGCAAGATAGCCTATCGAGAGAGAGTGAGCACAGAGACAGAATGTATGTATGTCCACCAATCTAGACATACAACAGCGAAGACCAAGTGAGAAAGCAATCGCAACAATGGCGATTTCTAATAGAGACACCAGACTGAGTAAAGACAGATCATAGGAAGAAATAAAGACAGAACCAATTAACAAACTGTAATCCAACACGAAGGAACAGACAAGACTAGCTACACGCGGTCACCACACGTTAAGCGCAATAGAGACAAAGCGCGTCCAAGGCACGGTCACCCGCTGTTAAGTGCAACAGCGACAAAGCGTACCAACCCTGACTAACAAATGAAACATAGAAAATGTCAACAGACAAATAATGCAAATGCTTGCTAATCGGTTGCCTCACACCAGACAACAGCAAGCGTTCGTGTTAGACAAGACAGACTGAAGGAGTAACCAGTAGCAACCGCTGCTCTGGCTTACCTCCAAGACAGAGTACCGAGAGAACCACCACCTCTACTACTAGGGCAAGTGCAATCCCAACAGACAGACAGATGGAGCAACCAGTAGCAATCGCTGCTCTGGCTTACACTCCAAGACAGAATACAGAAAGATCCACCGCCTCTACCGCTAGGGCGAATGCGATCCAAACAGACAGGGCGACTCACTGTCAGCCGCCGTTGGAGAAAGTGCAATTGTAACAGATAAGACAGAACTAAGCAATACAGATAATAAACAACCTGACTGCGCTAGAAGGAATGCTGGGGTACTCCAAAGGATAACTACTCTAAGACAATATTTAGCAAACAATTAGCAGAGGGGCTGAAACTCAAGATAAGTCCAGCAGAACCAAACCTTTATGACCAGCATGGAATTCTGGGAGGAAATGGCATTTATACTGCAAGCCTTCAAAAGAGGCAGAGCTATCAATAACCAGATGAGTGAATGCAAATCCCTCCCCAGAACAGCAAGTCTGAAACTTGCAGAGTGAAAACAGGTCTCCTTTCCAGGGACCTGCAGCATGCAGACCTGAAAAATTGTCAAAAGGCTGCCTGCCTGTGCAGACAGCAGAGCAGATGATTACAGATAGTCAGGCAACTGGTATTCGTTAAAAGGAAATAAATATAGCAGCCTCCATATCCCCCTCAGGTCAGTTGACCTTTAAGCCCAACTTTTTTCTTTATAGTATTTATAATTAGGATTATAAAGAAAGTGTACAACAGCAAATTATCATATATGTTAAAGTGAACCTTAAAGAGGAACTCCAGCCTAAACAAACATACTGTCATTAAGTTACATTAGTAATGTTAATTAAAATAGGTAATATAATCTCTTACCCACACTGTTTTAAAAGAACAGGCAAATGTTTGATTTAATGATGGCAGCCATCTTTTTGGTTGAAAGGAGGTGACAGGGAGCATGAGACATAGTTCCAAATCCCATCATGCTCTGCACAGCATCAGGGAAAAAGCCCGGGCTTTTTTTCTTTGATGGGTGGAGCTTAGATAAAATTGCAGCTAAAATGATGCTTTGGTAAAACAAAGTTCTGATGCTGTGAAACTGTTGAAGAAACACCAAGTCTTTTCAGTTCTGCTGAGTAGATTTTCAGTCCGGAGGTTCACTTTAAGTGAAAATAAACCGATGAGCTAAACAATGGTATCTATCCTCCAACTCCTAAAATTATATCCCACAGTTTTACGTCATGTTTATAAACTTAAAAAAGTAAATTTGTTTTGTCTCAGCTCAATGAAACAGTCCCATGTCTCTAAAAGCTAAAATATACTAACTAGTGACCTTTTTTGTATTTCCCCTGCCTTAAGAAGACCAGTTCTCTGCCTGGAAAGTGTTTTATGGCTGTAATTCATTGACAGTGAGGGACGCTATAGTCTGGGTCGCAACTAGAGAGAAACTGTCAGTTGCATAGCTGAATATTAACCCTTACAGGCACATAAGGAAGAAAAGAAACACAGCATACTGTATACAGTATACTTGAGTATAAGTCTAGAAATTTAGGACTGATTCACTTTATAAAAGTATAGGGGTCAACTTATACACGAGTCATGGGCAAAACTGTGCACACTGAGTAATGCGAGTACCAACAGTGATATTCCCATTTTTAGCAATTTACCCAGTGGTAAGTGATACTTTGAGGAAGAGAAATGCCAAGAAATGCCAAGCACAGGTCAGAAAGTCCTGGCCACAACAATTAACAAGGAAAGGGGCAGGGGGGAAATATTGGGCTGCATAAAAGAGAGTGAATATTTGCAGTACTTGGGTGCACTTAAGGGACAGGAGGGGTTAATGACTGCAATACTGTATGCAGTGCAATCATTAACCCCTCCTGGTCCCCAAGTGCAGCCATTAACTTTGCTGGGTAGACTTATACTTGAGTCAATAAAAAATTCCAGCTTAAGTGGGTTGAATATTGGAGTCTACTTGTACATGAGGTCAATTTGTATTCGAGTATATACGGTATTTGTACGATTGCCACTGTACAAATACTAGAGTTGTCGCAAACCCGCAGATTTTGGTTAGCGAACCGCAAATGCAAACTTGCGAAAAAGTTCGCGAACCAGCGAATCACCACGAACCGCAATAGACTTCAATGTGCAGGCGAACTTTCAAAACTACAAACACTAATTCTGGCCACAAAAGTGATGGAAAAGATGTTTCAAGGGGTCTAACACCTGGAGGGGGGCATGGCGGAGCGGGATACATGCCAAAAGTCCCAGGGAAATATCTGGATTTGACGCATCGCAGGGTTATAATCCCTATAGGGCAGAAATCGCATTGCATTCTTAAATTGGAGGCCTAGAGTGCTTGAAAACATCTTGCGTGTGTAGACATGGATCAGGTAGTGCAAGTAGTGTACTGCTTCACCCTGACAGGCCAAACTCACTGTGTAACGCACCGCTGGTGTGCATGCTGGCAAGAGTGCAGGTGATGGCGGCTTTCCAGCCCCTATGGTAGAGCTGATGTAGCTCAATGACAGAACAACAGTGACTGTCCATCTGATCGAATTTGGTCTGTCCACAGTGAAGCAACAACCTTATTATCTTCTGGGGTGTGCCCACCAACACACTCATATAGGTCATTGCTTCATTGTGATACGCAAGCCCCTTCACTGCGGCAAGGTAACGATCACAAAGGGGAATTGACACATGTACATGCCTTTTGTTTTGTTGTTGCAGACGCAGTGCAGCCGGAAAAATTAGGCAGGCATGTACACGCACCAGAAAAATGATTATAGCAGCCGCTACTATCAGCGGCCTTAAAAATTCAAGAATCCACCTGGAGTCCTGGACCCTGTTGGTGGTGGCGGAGAAGGCAGTCAAGCGGCCTGCAGGCAGAGATGCTGTGTGGGGACTGACTTAGTCTTCGGGCAGGCCTGACCGTGCTTTGCAGACCAGGCATCCGTGGTCAGATGGACCCTTCACCCAACGCTGTGTGCCAGAGGTGACACCACTTGCCTTTCAACATCACGGTACAGTTTGGGTATCGCCTTTTTTGAGAAATAATTGCGGCCTGGTATCTTCCACTGCGGTGTGTGGCTTTGCTTTTGTGTGCTGCTTTTCCTCAGGTGGTCATCCAATTGCAGTTTGTGCTTTTTCATCATGTGCCTTCGTAAGGTAGTTGTCCCTACGCGGGTCTTGGTCTTTCCATGGCTCAATTTTCAGTGGCAGAGAGTACAGATGGCATTGCTCTCATCTGAGGCAGACACACAAAAAAATTCCCACACCGCTGAGCCCTGGGATGATGGCACTTTGGTAAAACTGCTGCCAACAGAGTGTTAAGTGGGGTGCCAGAATCAGAGCAGGAGGAGGAAGATATGTCACGCTTCCATGCGGAAGCTAAGGAAGATGAGGTGTTCTGTGTTAGTCAACTATGTCCTGACAATATTGGGGGTTGATGGCACGTGCCTTCTTCTGAACACTGTACTTTGGTCGAGGGCCACACAAAATCATGACAGCACGACCTCGAACAGACCTGCCGGGTGGCCTGCCTGCCTCTGGCTCTGCCTGCTGTTTTGTCCATATTGGGGGAGATGAAGTTAAAGGTATGCACTGACTTGACTAATACAATGTGCAGTCACACAGATGCAGTGAAAGGTATACACTGACTGCTGTATAATGATGAGACGAATACAAAATCCTATAACGAGAATCTGTTATGGAGGGCAAGTCTGACATCCATTCAAGTGAAAGGTATGCACTGACTGGTATAATGCAATGTGCAGTCACACAGGTGCAGTGAAAAGGTATGCACGGACTGGTATAAAAAACAGCATGTGGTCACACAGGTGCAGTGAACAGGTATGCAGTGACTGGTATATAAAACTGAGTGCTGTCACACAGGTGCAGTGAAAAGTATACAGTGACTGGTATTACAATACAATGTGCAGCTGTCATACAGGTGCAGTGAAAAGGTATGCACAGACTGGTATATAAAACAGCATGTGGTCACACAGGTGCAGTGAAAAGTATACAGTGACTGGTATTACAATACAATGTGCAGCTGTCACACACACAGGTGCAGTGAACAGGTAGGCACTGAATGTGCTGGGCCTGGCACAGTATAGCAATTAGCAAGAACCAGCTGCGACAGACAGGGCTGTATGAGCAAGTGTCAGTGGGTCACACACAAAAAAAAACATACATCACAAGAACACTAGCTCTTAAAAGAGCTGTTTTTGTGGTGCTTTTCGACCCGCCATAAAGTTTGTGTTTCGAAGCGAATGCAAATCCATGATGTTCGTGCGAATAAGTTCATGTGCAAACCGTTCGGGACAACTCTAACAAATACATGTCTATTTAATCATGTCCCTTAAAAGAAGCAGAGCCATTGACCCACCTGCCTCATATCAAACGTACAGAAGCAGACAAAGCAACCTGCATATAAAATCAAATTATACGTTTTCTTTCTCCAACACAGGCTGAATGTACATATACAGTGTTACATTGTCTGGTGTTAGTTTACAAATGAATTATTCATTGACCATTCCGTTAATAGAATAGGAAATGGAATGTTTCTTTAAAGTATTGTATAATGTAAAAGTACGCAGTTGGTGTATAAAGAATAATATAAAGGTGCATAGAAAGTTAACCTTTAAAGATTAATGAGTCAAAGCAAACAGCTAAATATACACTGTAGTTGATGACTGTATAGACACTCCGTAACTGTTACCTAAAACAATCATTAGTAATCACTCCAGGTGACAGTTTCTGCTCGAAAGACACACTGCTTGGCTACAGCCCAAGCAGCCTTTTCTCTCAATAGGGCTCGCAATCTAATGCCCCTAAGGGCTAGTTCACACTCCAAACGTAAACTGCGATTGCAATTTGGGTTGTGATTTTGCCACGATTTGTGTTGATTCCTGTTCAACAGAATTAGAATCACATCCCGATTGCCCCCAAAGCACTGCATGCAGCACGTTTGTGATTTATGCAAATCGCAAACACAGCAGTGAGAATGATCCCATAGCGATACATTAGAAACATCGCTTTGCTGATCGCCGGTGATCAACAAAATGCGGAAAAGCGACCGAGTGTGAACCAGCTCTGACACAGTCTAGGATGGATCCAGTTTTGGAGAGAGATTATTAACCTGCCTGTATGTTTTTCTTTGCTATCAAACAGCTTTATTGAAAGCATAAAAGAAAACAATACATGAAAGTTAGAGCTTTATGTCAAACATAAAAAGCATAATACAACTTACTGGGTAAATTAAATACAACACATTCATAAGATCTAATAATAACCATGATAATAGACATTGGCCTCGATTCATAAAAGTGCCTGCGAGCGGGGAAAGTGGAGCGGGGAAACACCGCTGTCGGTATTTCCGCCTTCAGGGTGGTAATTCATAAAAATGTTGCCTGTTGTGACAGGCGTGCGGAGATACTCCGCTGTAGGCAGGCGTTAGGCTGTCGGGAGACATGCGGAAGCCGGAGAAGCAGGCGGAATCCCTCCGTGCGGTGTTCTCTCTGCAGCTGCTTGGGAGGTCTGTCCCATTCACTGCAACGGATTCCGCACGCTTCTCGCCACATCAGAGGTAGCGGTAATACCCGTCCGCATACCGCTACCTCTAATCTTTATGAATTGACATTTGTTACTTTTGCTGTGATAATCACCGCGCAAGGCGGTGATTGATCACTCTGCTCGTGGATGTCGGCTTTTCATGCGGAAAAAGCCTTTATGAATACATATTTTGCTGTGTGGTCGGTAAAGCGAGCGGCTTTCTGCATTTCCTCATGCGGAAATGCTTTATGAATTGAGGCCATTGGCTTCAATTCATCAAGCATTACCGCATTCGGTAATGCTGAAAACAGCTGACTTAACGAAGCACTTTAGAAAATGTTAATTCATCAAAGCTGTTACCGAATGAGAAGCTGAAATGACACAGCAATGAGATAAATTACCGACATGTGCTCAACAAATGTTAATTCATCAAGGTTCCCACATTCGCTAACACATTCGGTGTTTATCTCAAGCTCTCCCCTGTCGTTACAGGCTTCGAAAGCCTTCTGTGTGAATGTTTTCATGATTAGCAGGAGCAGGCAGCCAATAGAAACAGCCCCTGTTCTCCTGCAAGTGCTGCTGATAGGTCACACAGGCTTCTCCACACAAGCTTTCAGACCCCCCAAGCAGTGAGCAGAGAGAACGGGTCAAAATATATCCCCAGATTCCCTTCGGTGGTGTAACCCTTTCAGGCCCTGTTTGATAATGCAAAGATGCTGGTGGTGAAATCACCAAGCATGGCATTTGTAATGTCTCCAGGAAGTTCATCTACGTTGTGGCAAATAAATAAAATGTTAAGAAAGACTGATCGACAGATTCAGAGCAGCAGAGGCAGTATAAATAACAGTAACTATAACACCTTTACATCACAAAGGGATGTCTGGATGCCTTCTATTGTTATCAGCTTGTAACAACACATGGACATTCCAAGCTGCTCTGCACCACTCTGCAGTTATCGAACAGCCTTTGATGAATTGAAGCCTAGTAGTTCGGTAACTTAACGAACCTCTACCACACATGGGAAAATATTGATGAATTAGCACAGTGAAGTGTAAAATACCGAATGCGGTATTTTAAGGACTAGGGTTTTGTTATCGAACACCCTTTGATGAATTGAAGCCATTGGCCTTAATTCACTAAACTTATCTCCTGTCTTTAATAACTCTTCTAGAGTTGTTACCATGGTGATAAGGCATGTAGTATTCAGGAAACATTTTACCTCAGGCAAGCCTAAAGTTAACTCTTCTGTCTTTAAATTAACTCTCCAATCCTTAAAATAACTCCAGAGTTAAAGACAGGCTGTTAATTAGCTGCATGTGAAAATAACTACAGAGGAGGTAAATTAACTACAGAGGAGGTAAATTAACCACAGGAGAGGTAACTTAAGGAATGAAGAGGTAAGATAACTCTCTCACGTGTGGAGGTAAGTTTTCTCTTGCCTTATTATCTCTAGCATGATCTTAGTGAATTGAGGCCAAGGTCACAAAACATTTTCCTGCTAGTTATATAACAAGGTCAAGGAAACCTTGTCCCTGTTGAAGCTTCAAACTACTGAATGAATACTAGGTTGGTATGTAAAAAGATAAATGAGAACCATATGACGAACTGAGCCAGGGTTTTTTAAAGGAGGGGAGATAGCCTGCATATTTTTGATGTAGAAGGAAAGGGGCACCTAGAGCAGAGATGCAACCACTGGGGGGGGGGGGGGGGGGCACTACAGTCACAGGGGAACCCAGCAGAACCGGGACAAGGTCCTCCAGCACCCAAGGCTGAGACACCAAAGTGCGCCCCTCCATGCCTCCCACCCCAGCCATCGCACACTGATTGATATCAGAGGTGCTTCGGGCCCTCAACACCTTAAAGTGAACCTCCGGACTAAAAAATCTACTCAGCAGAACTGAAAAGGGTTTGTGTTTCTTTAACAGTTTCACAGCATCAGAACTTTGTTTTTTCTTACCAAAGCATCATTTTTAGCTGCATTTTTAGCTAAGCTCCACCCATCAAAGAAAACTGCCCGGGCTTTTTTTCCCTGATGCTGTGCAAAGCATGATGGAATTTCCTATGTTGTTATTTACGTTGCCTAGCAACTGGGAGGGGTGATCAGCACACAGGACAGTTGGAACTGTGTCTCATGCTCCCTGTCACCTCCTTTCAACCAAAAAGATGGCCTCCCTCGTGAAATCAAACATTTGCCTGGTCTTTTAAAACAGGGTGGGTAAGAGATTATATTACCTATCTATTTTAAATAACATAACTAATGTAACTTAATGACAGTATGTTTGTTTAGGCTGAAGTTCCTCTTTAATCTCTAGTTATCTGGCTTGCAGTCACTGCCATGTATCCTCTTTTCTGATTTCTCTCTGCTTCAAACACAACAGGGGAATGATAGCTGAGTGAGTTGTGCGCCCCTCCTACACTGCGCCCTGAGGCTGGTGCCTCTCTTGCCTCGGCCCAGCCCAGGGACCCAGATTCCTTAACTGTCGTGCCTCTGGAACAGGGCCACCTCCACTATACCAGTTCTTGTTGAGGACACACTTTTTATGAGTGGAGAGTAATGGTGGCTGCACTGTTATTGAGGGGAATAACGGTTAGGTATGGTCGGAAAAGCCCGTTTCTGATTCCGCTAAAATTTCCATTTCTAGTTTGCCGATTTTCCATTTTTCTGGAAATCGGAAAAAACAGTGATTGTGATTGGTCTGCCATTCAAATTTTGCAGAAAAATGCTACATTCTCTGATTGGTCCAATTCTTCTGAGTTCTGTGATTGGGCTAAATTTACTGAGTTGTGGTAAATCAGATTTCCGCAGAATTCTGATTACCGATTTCCGACTTCCATTCGGAAATGCGTATATCTCAGTTCTGCAAAATCTGAATGAGTATCCCTAATCAAGGTAGCCAAACGTGTAAATGCCCCCAGACTGATGGGATCACCACAGAAGGGGGGGGGGTAAGGACGGAGTTGTTTCTGGGCATTTTGGTGCCCCAGACGCGGCTTCTTTTGTTTCACCCTCCCAATCAAAATGAATTTGTTTTGCTGGTACCATTAACAAATTGATACATTATATACAGAAATGTTATTTGTCAAATACAAAGGATACATAAATTATTACCAGGCTTAATTCACCTCACCAACTCAGACTCATTGAACCCACATCCAAGCCATTTCTATAATTGTTATGAGGGGTGTGTGGGCAATTTACTGTTTATGTACAGCCTGAGTCTTTATAGGTCAGAAATGCAGAAATCTATACAGACTAAACTTAAATAGGATCTTTTTTTATTCAGAATTGAACTTCATCTCAATCAGTAGCGGATACCCCCATTCCTACAAGAAATGCATTTATTGAAGTATTTATATGGCATATTACGCAGCGCTGTACAGAGTACATTGTCTTGTCACTAACTGTCCCTCAGAGGGGCTCACAATCTAATCCCTACCATAGTCTTATATCTATGTATGTATCGTGTAGTGCATGCATCATAGTTTAGGGACAATTTAGGGGGAAACCAATTAACTTATCTGTGTGTTTTTGGGATGTGGGAGGAAACTGGAGTGCACGGAGGAAACCCACACCAACGGGAAGAACATACAAACTTCTTACAGATGTTGACCTGGCTGGGATTCAAACTGTGGACCCAGTGCTACAAGGCGAGAGCGCTAACCATTATACCACTGTGCTGCCTTCTACCTTTTAATCTTTACTTTTTCTCCAATAGATCATCAGGGGATTTGCTGAGAAGAAAAGCAGGTCCGGCACCAGTCTCAATGCTTCAGTGAGAATTTATTCCAACAGGTACAGTGAAAAAAGGCACATGGAGGTACAAAAGGGCGGCCTGACAGCCGTTTCGCAGGTCTCCCCGCTTCGTCAGAGGCTGACGAAGCGGGGAGACCTGCGAAACGGCTGTCAGGCCGCCCTTTTGTACCTCCATGTGCCTTTTTTCACTGTACCTGTTGGAATAAATTCTCACTGAAGCATTGAGACTGGTGCCGGACCTGCTTTTCTTCTCAGCAAATACATTGTGATATCTTCACTAGGTAAAGAGCACAGTCTGCTCGGTAATCAATTCCGACTGCCTATTCCAGCCCTCTTCGAGTGCCAGTCACCTTTACTCTTCATCTACTAGATCATCAGGGGAGGGAGGGGTCTGTGTAGCTATTGTGGTGAAACCCCTCCCACAGTGTGATGTCATGACCATAGTCCTGACAGTTTGTTTTCTGTGAACCTCATTGCACTGTGGGAAATAACAGCTTTTTCCAACTGCCAAGCAAGCAGTATCTCCCTATGTGCACAGAACTCTCAGTAAACAAACATTCCATACTGATTACCTGGCAGAACTAAAGATATCACCACCACCAGTGATACATTTCAGAATGTAAATCAGAGAGGAAAGATTTTACAATGGCCAAACACTGACTAAATAATCTATAAAGTACTACAGTTCCTCTTTGTGGCACCTGCCATATCATTGTTATGCTAACAAGCAGTGCTAATTTATGTGTTAGAATTCCCATTAACCTTCCTGGCGGTAAGCTCGAGCTGAGCTCGTGCTATGCCGCGCAGGAGGATTTCTCAGGCCCTGCTGCATAATTGCATAATTTTTTTTTTTGGTACACGCAGCTAGCATTTTGCTAGCTGCATGTACTGCCCGAACGCCGCCGCTCCGCGCCCCCCAGACCCCATGCGCTGCCTGGCCAATCAGTGCCAGGCAGCGCTGAGGGGTGGATCGGGACTCCCTTGACGTCACGACGTTGATGGCGACTGGGAAAGCCCTAATGGAAATCCTGTTCAGAACGGGATTTCCAGACAGGCTTGATCGCCGGAGGCGATCGAAGAGGGTGGGGGGATGCCGCTGCACAGTGGCTGTCATGTAGCTAGCGCTAGGCTAGCTACATGATTTAAAAAAAAAAAATTAAAAATAGTGCTGCGCTGCCCCCTGATGGTTTTAATTGACCGCCAGGAGGGTTAATGCACTTCATATTGTTCTAGCAGCTGTGTCTAAGAATTTCTACAAGTACAGTGTGCTAAGAATAGCTCTGTGATGCCCCCTCCTGCAGGTGTCACTCCAGGCATCTGCCTGGTTTGTCTATGCCTAAAAACACCCTGGGGATGTGTGAAAGTTGGGTGCATGATCTAATGATAACAAAAGCAAACACAGCAGGAATGTACAAACTACAAATACTTAATGGGAGCCTCAAGTGAGCAAAAGGCAGCTGCAAGTTTTCCAAATTGCACCGCTCCTGGCTATGGGAACGCAATCAAGGCCAGGTCACACATGCACAGTAGCCCGCAACAGGCCTTTGCAGGGCAGCTTTGAGATCAGCACAGCAGTGGAATTCAGTAAAACGGGAGGGAGGGATCTGAAGGACTACAGGTTGCTGGTAGAAGATTAGAGCCTTTGAGTCACTTGAAAGACCAATACAGTGAATAAATTAAGCAGTTAATATCTGACAGAACCAACAGGGTTTGGACTAGTCCATCTCCTCATGGGGGATTCTCAGGGTTTTTTTTTCAAAAGCATTTACTGAATGTTAGTTGCAAAGTCTAACTGCCAAAAAAGTAAGATACCAGCTAGCCTCCCTATTCGCTTGCACACTATGTTGGCTAGTTAGACTTAGCAACTGAAATTATTTTGAAAACAAAGTAAACCCTGTGAATCCCCATGAGGATATGGACTTTTCCAAAACCTGTCAGATTTTAACTGCTTACTTTTTTTTCCTTGTAGTGGTCATTTAAGGTTCCCTTTAAAACCTGGAACTGTAGCCAAGAGCGCTAACCGCTCAGTGACTGTGCGGACTCTTACATAACAATTTAGTAGGTTAATAAAGTATAATATTTCAAGAAAGAAGTATTGTGGTCTCATAACTGCTCAGTCTCAACCCAGCTTAGCAGAATTAATATTCATTTCTTAAACCATCTTAAGTAGCCCTTACTATGCCAGTCAGCTTTCCATAATAAGCAGTTTTTTGGTATAGCTAACAGCGTGTAACTGTGGTAAAGGTAACCTGTTCCATTCAAAACATTTTCTCCTTTTGTAGCAGCTAATCCTGACCACCACTAGAGAGTGCTGTTGGGAGACCAGAGGTGGGTTACTCAGCCCAGTATAGACCCTGTCTCCTGAACAGCAGAGATGGGCTGAAGATTAGACTTTAAAGGAGTTCTGTGGGGTGTTAAAAAAAGCAGAAAGCGTCACTTACCTGGGGCTTCTACTGGCCCCCTGCAGCTATTAAGTCCCACGCCATCACTGAAGCCTCCGACCGTTCGCCGCCGCCGGTGACCTGCCAATTATTCGGCTAACTAGACGAATAGTACTGTGGCTGAGCAGCCGTGTGCGCATCCTCGCTCCCACGCGCATCATCGGGAGCTTACTGCGCAGGCACAGTACAAGAAAACTTCATACTGCACCTGTGCAGTAAACTTCCGATGACACGCGCAGGAGCGGGGACGCGCGCAGCCATGGCTGCGCAACGGAAGTACTATTCGTATAGTTAGACGAATAATTAGCAGGTCACCGGCGCAGCGAACAGCGGATACGTTAGCCACATGCTTGTTTTAGGTGTGCGATTCAGACACTTCAGGCTCTTTCACATGGGCAGGTGAACTGTGTGCTCAGTGAGCAGTTACCAGGCAACAACATGTAGTTGTGAGAGTTTAACAGTCTTTCCACTGCCTATCATCTGTTCCTGTGAACGGGGCCTTCTGCAGTCAAAGAGATCAACAGGACTGCCAGGCAGCTGGTATTGTTTAAAAAATAAATAAATATGGCAGCCTCCATATCCCTCTCAGTTCTGATGTACTTTCATTTTATTGCTCCACAGGAAGAAAAATTCCCAGGGGGAGAACTACATTTTTCAGAGGACTAGGTATTGATTATGTACCTGGCAGCTGATTAATCAAGGTTACAGATTGCAATCATTAGCTTTGTAAATGTGAGTGGTCTTATGCAAACTTCCTGTTCTGTCCAGGGTAGTGGAGCGAAGCGAGAGAAAGCTGAATTTCCCATGACTATTAAACAATGCTGGGAATCTAGTCATTGTTATAGGTAGCCTATGCATAGCTGATTGAATACAACATTGAAAAAAATAACAATCTGTCCCAGCCGCCAGCAGGACGGTGGTGCCTCTGTGGCACCAAGGAGCTATGGCTCCAGTTCACTAAGACCTGTCCGGTATGGGTCAGTAAAACACTGCATTTAGTTTTTTAGACCTTTTTTTTTTCCGAACTAAGATTTTCGCACATGTAATAGGGGATTTAAAAAAATGATACATACCTGAGTGTTTCCTCCAGCCCCTTCCAGGCTGATCGCTCCCTCCCCGTCCTCTTGGGCCGCCTGGATCCTCCGCAATTCGACCACAAAAGTCCTTCAGTCAGCGCAGTCCGGCTGCACGCACTTTGCCCCGTCACTCTCCCAAGGCCGGGAGCGTACTGTGCAGGCTCAGAACACTCCCGGTTACGGAAGCATGATGGGGGTGCAGTGATCAGAGGACTTTCCGGCCGAATTGCGGAGGATCTAGGAGGTGGAGGACAGCAGGCGAGCTGGAGAAAGCACCAGGTATGTTTAATTGTTTAACCCCCACAGGTTCCCTTTAAATAAGACCTGTTTGGTTTCGGTAGACATAACCAGTTGAGGAGCAGGTCTCATCATCAAAGCTGTGTTCTGCTACAGTGATATTCTCCCACTTCTGGTCTGAGTTGTGATGATTCTGCCTAAAACATGAGGCCTTCTTTTGCAAATTGCTGCTTCTGTCCTACAAGAGTAAAAGGCATCCTTGGTGTCCCTTTAGATCTGCATGACTCCTCTAGTCCCTTTGATTCCCTGTATCTGTCTTTCCCTGTGCACATCTAAAGGGTTACCAAGAAACCTCTATGAATGTGCACTCATGTTTTGTTTTCTGATGTGCCGCCCGAAAGTATATTGGTACCAATGGGATGAGTAGTTAAACAGGGTGGCTCCTCCTATTGGCTAGCTCCTTTGCCTTTCCCTTGCACTGAATAGCTGTTTGTTAGTTACCAACAGCTCCAGGTTGGAGGTAAAATACCAAACATCTCACTTGTTTGACTGCATGCTCTATTCTAGGTGAATTGACATTTATTGAGGTATTTACCTCGCTAGTTGGTAATTTTCCTTTTCCAGGCATCAAAAGCCTAAGTGAATTGACATTTGATGAACTGTTTGGTAAAATCAGCGGTCTTCTGAAATACCAAACCCAGTGATGCTTAGAGATTCGGAGCCTATGCAGGGGTGAGCCTGCAGTGATAGCTGATGAGGCCAGCGGGGTAACCACATGCACTGGATAGGTAAACTTTATAGTAAGAGCTTTTGTACATTCTTAGGCCTGGCAGGGCTCACATGGACAGAACACAGATCAGAGGCTGGCAGAGTAAACACACAGGGTATTGATTTACTAAGATTGGAAAATAGAACTGATTTAGTAGACATGGGCCTCAATTCATCATTGTCTTTGCAATCTTTGTAACTTTTTCCAGTTCGTTAAATTACCGAATTCAAAGTTTATCGATTTCTATTTGTATTCATCAAGGTTTTCCCGCATTCGGTGTGACTTTGATAAAATATCAATAACAATGTGGTAATCATTCAGTAACATGTCGATATTACCATTTTACAGCGGTAATTTAACACAAGGCCATAAGTTTCCTGTGGAATTATGGGTAAAAGGCAGTCCTTTGAACACCACGTGGCAACATTCCGAATAGGGCTTGACACCTGGACCAGGATTCTGGAAGTGGCTTGGGACAATCCCACAATTTCTCCAGCTGCGGCTTGATAGGAGCTTTTTCTGAAAACAATGTAGTGCAGCTAGCAATTTAGTTAACCCTGGCACTGCCTGTGTTCTCTTACAAGATGATTCAAGAGAAATGCCGATGTCCTGGTATAGCAAATAAATCTATTCTCTTGCAAATTCTAGACCTTATTCTTGCCCTTCTGGGCCTTTGAATCACTCTCAGTTGATACATAACCACTTCAAATGGCTCCATCTTCTCTGTCAGCAATGATCTGACAGGAATAACGACAGAGCAGTGAAGGAGATAACTAATCCTAAAGGTAACGCTAAACCACGCCCACTTTCATTTTCATGAATTGCACTTTCTTCCGTTTTATTGCATTATTAGTGAATGATTACCGAATGCTCACTAACAGCTGTAGATAACTTTGATGAATCCTGAAATCAACTTATCGAGTTCGGTATTTTACCGAACTGTCGGTAATTGATTCAATTGATGAATGGAGGCCATGGACTGGATCTAAAAGGACTGTCTTTCATTAGTTGCAGCCCTTGTCTGGGTCATATCAGACCGTAGAGTGTTAAAAAAAAGAAAAAAACTAAATTAACAGTCATGGGCACAGAGTGAACAGTTAACTGGTTAATCCAGACTACCCTGGATTTGTTAGAGATATATTCTTGCTGTGGGTACAGTATATGCATGTGGCTACAAAGGGACCAACTTAAGTTCATCACCCATCTGCAATCCTTGCTGTGTCTGGAAATGACCCAGGTGAAGGTATCAAACATCTCGTAACCATTAAGTCTTATGTACAAAAACCCATCCTGTGCATGAGAGTTGGATCAGCAACTGAACCTGTTTCCAGGAGTCCTGATGAAGCATTCTGTGATACCACGAAATGTGTGTGAGGCTCTAGTTACATGACTTCATAAGCAATCGTATTGGTAATTGTTTTGTAATTAAAGGGGTTCTAGTTAGATGAATATTAGACCAGGACCGGTGGTGGGGAACCGAGGATCGTAGAGGACAGTGCGGGACATGACAGCTGCGGGGGCCGATAGAAGCCCCAGGTAAATGTCGTTTTTTGAGCCCCTCCACAAAAACCCTTTAAGTACCCATCTAGTTTTTGTATTTAACAAAAAATACAAAATATATTTTATGACTGTGTGCTTACAGTTTGATTCCTACAACCCCATTTTGTTTTTGGTACATGCTCCTGAATTCACTTAGCTTTGATTTCATTCTGGCATGACTGACATGCAACAAAAACATATTTTTGTAATTGCTATTGCTCATAGAGGTACTGTATTCTATTTGCATTTTTCCTACAGAGATGACATTTGTGTGAAAATCACAAGTCCCGCCAGTTCACAGTAGAAGTCATCAGTTTCATTCCAATATTGCTTACAGAGATGCTCACTGTCACTGCAGGAGATAAACCTGTGTGCTGTGTTTGCTGTTTTATCCAGGGATGGCCAACTTCGCTCTGCTGGAACTACGCGTAGTTTTATGCAATTACGCTTCACCAAACTACGGCTTCGAAATCAAATATTCGCTTCGTATGCATTTCCTAGACTACGCGTTAAAATACGCAATTACGCGTAGTGCAAAGCGTAGTGTATGCGTATGCTTATGCCCGTATGCAGAACATTTTACGCATTAATTCCTCTTTAAACACTTAAACCGGGAACTCTTCTGTGCGTACATTCCCTTTTCCAATTCGTACATTTGTAAGCATACAATCGCAAGCGGAAAATTAGATGTGAGTAACACATTCGTAGTGCAATACGCAATACACATGTTAACTATGCATAGTGGGCGTAGGCTACGCGTAGCAGTACTTCGATATGCATAAATTCGTAAGCGTAGTTTTGAAACTTCACCTACGAACTACAATGCTTAGATGCGAACTCCTGATTGGAAAGGCCACAAAGGCCTGGACCTTGTGTGGCTTCTTCACTAGGCTGACAATGGAAAAGGTTTTTTTTTTGCATATGGAAAAGAAGCCTGCAAATGGAAGAGGGAGGCTGAAATTAGGGGGCAACAAATGGAAAATGGGAGATGCTGCCCGAGGGAACCATACATGAAAGAGAGGGGCTGCTGTACAAGGATCTTATAAATGAAAGAGGGGGTTGAACATGTAATGGGAATGGGGCTACTGCACATAGAAAGGGAGCCAAAAGAAAATTGCCCTAGGGCCAGAAAAAGTATAAATCCAGCTTGACTGCAATTAGCATTCAAAGAACTATTCATGTATATTTATTTTGCCGGCAGTCAAGGGGGGTATCTGGACAGTGATAAGCTTCCTGGCATGTAATTAATAACCTTCCCTGCAAAGTGAAACACAGTCTATTAACCCTTTTAGTAACTACGAAACAAGGCCCTAGTTCCTCTAAGCCCAAATCCTTGCAGAATTTGTAGCATTTCCAGAGAGAGTGCAGGGAAACGCTGCCCATCTAACCTATGGCTTGCTGTCCAGTTCGCACTGCAGTGCAAATCTGGACAGCAGGCTGCTGTTTTACGCAGCACACAGCTGAATTCCTATAGGCCTGACACAGCTTAGGGCGCTGCGGCAGAATGGGAAATGGCCGCGGGTGCTAGTGGGAACCGGCCCTACCTGTCCTTGTAGGTTTGTGTGGTGTGGTTAATTTTTTAGTGCAAAGTTCTGTCGCAGCTCCTGTAAATTCTGGTTAAATCCGAATGTGAGCTGAAACTTTACAGCAAGATAAAAAGCATTGCGAACTGACAGTTATTTATCTAGCAATTCTTGAATCCAAATAGCCCACTGCAAAGTTCTGTTTCAGCCCCTGCAAATTCTGGGTCCAGTTAAACATGCATAATGGTGAAATCATTTTCTCATTGCTGGGCATTAGCATTGGCGTGCGGCACGAGTTGTTCTTACCCATCCACTACAGAGAAACTTAACAAAGAAGTCAATTTGTAGATGTAAAATGACCTGACGTCCGTCCTGCAGGCGAATCTGCGCACTCCCTGGACTGTAACTGTAACACTGCAAGAACACAAGAAACACATTTCTTATCCTAATTAGATACAACTGAATTCCTTTTCAAATGAACTTGCCAGGGCAATGCTTATTCCGAGAGACTCCCAAGTAGAATAATGATACTGTAAAGTTAGGCCAAAGCTGCTCTATGAGAAGGAAGGCAGCTAATAAGACTTATCTAGATCCTTGCTGTCTCCTCCGGCCTCACCTGATCAGAACTAGCTACCCAGCAGCATGTTTAAGTTTTAAATAGCTTGTCTTCATGACCTCCACATTTCACAGTCATTACAATGTACAGTACAAATGCTTGGAGGCATTACTTACAAGGACAGAAGGATAGTCCTAACTCCTTGTATTCTGTCAACACATGATTTATGTTTGAGCTAAATGGCTATGACATTCTGTACTCTTTAAAAATGTTTCAGGTATTTATGGGAATCAGGGTTTCCACCTTTTGTCTGAGAAAACACTATACAGCTGCAAATATATACGGTAAGCTAAAGGATTAGCTTTCAGGAGTAAATTATTATTATTGATTTATAAGGCACCAACACATTTCGTGGCGCTGTACACAGTGGCGTAGCTAAGGAGCTGTGGGCCCCGATGCAAGTTTTACATTGGGCCCCCAAAGCACTCTATACATAACAATTGATTTGTCACACCAAAACCTGCCAATGGCAACTACAGTGTCAGAGGTGCAAGAAGGGGATGGGGAGCAGTTTGTTAATGATTACCACTATTCAAAGCATCTATAGAAGTGATTATTATGAGCACAGGACCAATAGAGAGCTAATACTGTAATTGAGGGAGGGCCCTTTGGGGCCCCTCTTGACCAAGGTCCCCGATGCGGTCGCTACCTCTGCACCCCCTATTAGAGATGTCGGCGAACCCCTCACCCGGTACTACTTCCGGGTCGCTACGACCTGAAGTAGTATGGCTGCGCTGGGCCGGCGGTGCGCGTCCTTGATTGCGCGCCTGTAGCCGGGCACTTTCTGCGCATGTGCGTGACGTCATGAGTGATGTCACGCTCATGCGCAGAGAGTGCCCGGCAACAGGCGTGCGATCAAGGACACGCACCGCCGGCCCAGCGCAGCCGTACTACTACGGGTCATAGCGAGTTATCTGTGTATATATAGTATGTTTTTTGGGATGTGGGACAAAACTAGAGTTCCCGGAGGAAACCCATACATGGGGAGAACAGACAAACTCCATGGCTGGGATTCGAGCCATGGACCCAGCACTGCAAGGCAAGAGTAATATTGACCCATTACAGTGGTCTGAAACTCTCACAAAACATTCAATAAAAATGTGTTTTTCTTTTTATTATTCATACAGTTATCATATTTGCTTTTGTGCACAAGTAGTATTGTCTGTCTACAAATTACAAGTTTACAAAGTGTAGTTTTTCTTGCCCTGAAAGCTTTCATTGCATTTTATTCCAACTGCTTTGGATTATATATTAAAATCTTCAAATGAGTTGTTCTGAACTGTGTGTGTTCCTGAAGCACAGACAGCTTCTCGCTGAAAAGTGTTTTTTACTTGTTGCAGACAAATGTATCAACATTGGAATGTAAACAAAGATACTGTTATCTCCAGTTTGGATGCAGATTTGAATCTGAATATCAGGACAAAGTGCTTTATTTAACCATGTCAGTGATGTTCTGCTAAAAAATGTTCTGGGATAGTAGCTTTAAAGCTGTGAGGAATCTTTTAGAGCAAAGTAGAAATGCTGACTTTCAGACCACTTTAACAATACAATATTTTACTCAGATGTGATCATATTTGTGGAGTCGTAAGTACCTTATATACTCGTGTATAAGCCTAATTTTTTTAGCATAAAAAATGTGCTGAAAAACACCCCGCTTGGCTTATATGCAAGTCGGTGGAGCAGAATGAATGGTGGGGAAGGTTGTATTACTGGCAGAAGAGCATAAGGATCATGCACTAGTGATCCTGCTCTTGCCAGCTGGCTTCCTGCTGTGTCAGTGCCCCCCATCCCCTGCAACATGGTACACAGAGTGCACTGCTCAAGACTACCTGTGTCCCCCGGCATGTGGAGCGGAGCATGCAAGAAACATGTCAGCAGTGCAATGATCTGGGATTCTTCCTATGTGGCAATCACTGTCTCTCATATCTATGATGCCATCTAGTGGAGTCTTGAGACACAACTGTATCATTCTTGGGGCACATCTGACTATGGGGAGGGGGGGGGGGCTGACTTGTACTGGGGGCACATCTGGCTACTGGGGAGCCAACGATATACTAGGGAGTGGGCTTATACGTGAGTCAATCACTTTTTCTTGGTATCTGAGGGAAAAGTGGGTACTTCGGCTTATACGCAGGTCGGCTTATATGCGAGTATATACAGTAATTGTAAGGTAATTATCGATTGGTCCCATGAATGGGTTGATTAGGGCACTCTCCAGATACAATCGTAAAATCCAACATTACGATCTACAAAATTCTGTATTGCAATCAACCATAGAATCGTTTCACATTGATTATTTTCAGCACTAGTCTAGTTTAGGGGACCTAGTTGGAAACAATTTGTAGAGGGTGCTGTAATTGGAGAGCTTCCAATCACAGCACCCTCTACAGCACAAAGCTTTGTGATTGGCTGAATAGTGTGGGTGTAGTTTACTACAACTTATGTGAAATCTAAAAGTTCAAGAAGGTGATGTCCGCTCAATGACATTAGTGGAATTTCCCCTAAACTAGACTGGCGCCTGATTTTCTCCACACACACTGCGTGGTTTTCTGTACAATTTGATCATAAAAATCTGATATAATAATCACGTGATGAAAATATTATACAGTACCATTAATTGGCACCTTAAGGCTGCTTACACACAGGGACGTTACGTGCGCCTGTAACGCTCCCCCAACGCACAGCAATGTAACACAAGTGGGCTGTTCACACAGCCCACGTTGCGTAACATGTAACGCTGCACGTTCTCCCGAAAGTGCAGCATGCTACGGCGTTAGATCGGCTATAGCCGCGTTAGACTGTTTGCACATGCTCAGTGGGGGGCAGAGAAGAGGCGGGGAGAGCCAGCTACAGTAGCCGCGCACATGGCTACTTAATATTCACTGCACTGGCGGCAGCTGATTGGCCGGCGGGACCACGTGATGCGGAGTGTCTCGCTCCGCATCACGTGGTCCCGCCGGCCAATCAGCGCCACTCTGGGAGACCTTATAGAGATAGAGCCGCCTAACGCGGCTCACTCTACCGTCCTCTCTTGCAGCACCATACGTTGTGTTAGGTGCACGTTATGCGACATTAACGTGGCACCTAACGCAACGTCTTGGTGTGCAAGTAGCCTAAAAGTATGCTAAAATTCCTTGTACAGTACAGCAAAACCACATATGTAAAAAAGAAAAGCCGACAGGAGAATATTGGTAAATTTACTGCTATTCTATTGTTACAGTGGCAAAAATGATATTAAAATATTGTTCTGATATTTTACTACAGATAAACCTTATCCTTATTCTCGTGCTGAACCCTCCCACTACCAATGCCTAACTTTAAACAACCCCCACACGCCTTACCTTAATGCGGAACTGTAAATAGATTAAAAACAAACGGTTTCACTTATCTGGGGCTTCTACAAGCCCCCAGCATCAACCCTGTCCCGCACCGATCCTCCACGAGCCTCCGTTCTCCCGACCCCGCTCCTTGACTTGTAAGTCAAGGCCAGCACAGCCCTGCCAAGCGTATCCTTTCTACGTGTTCCCGTCTACAATTGCGCTATTGCAGACTGGAACGCGAAGAAAGGATACGCGTAGCCAGAGCTGCGCAGCCGCAGTGGCCCGGCGAGGAAACCAAAAGTAGCTGGCGGCGGGAGAACGGAGGCTCGAGGAGGACCAACGCGGGACAGGATGGCTTGCTGGGCCCCAGGTAAGTGAAACAGTTTGTATTTAATCTATTTACAATTTACGGGAGCACCTAAATTTCCCACCATTACCCATATTTCTTTTTTTTTTAAAGAGAATTTTTATTGAAGTTTTTAACAAAGAACAGATAAATCAGCAATTCAGCATCATTATACCAGTTAGTGCTGTTATCGTGACGTGACTCAGAAACAGATATACATCTATATATATATATATATCATACGGGATTGTAGAATGGAATACATAAATTATACGTAGATCAAGGGTATACATATCATAATACATATCAATATAGTGTCTGATACATCCTTAGCTTCTATAGTTATGGGAAAGGTTACATTTGTACAAGGTCCTGTACCGAGGCAGTGATATCAAGATTGGGTATGACAGTATGTACAGCTTTTACCCAACTGCTCCATATTTTATCAAATTTTGTGTATTGGTTTCTTGATTGATATGTAAGCTTATATAAGGGGAGGGCGTCATTAATCAGTTTTTTCCAGTTGGACAGAGTGGGGGCAGTAGGATGTTTCCATTTAAGGACTATCAATTTTCTAGCATAGAATAGTAGGATACGGGTCAGAGACAGTTGGTTTTTGGAGCTGGGGGTGTTTCCTGTGATACCCAATAAGCAAAGTTTTAGATCCAGCATGACTGGTAGATTTAAAGAATCTCTGAGAAAGTGCATCACAGACTTCCAGTAATGATTGACCATAGGACAGGACCATGTACAGTGTATAAAATCGGCATTGGTGGCTTTACATTTAAAACATCTACCATCTGACAGGGGACTCATTTTGGATAATCTCAGTGGGGTGAGGTATGCCATATGAAACCACTTAGCGTTTATGAGTTTGTCTTGGGAGGCTATGACTGTTTTGGCATAACAGTCCATATGCTCTGCCCAGTGTTCCTGGGTTATAGTAGGTTCAGCTGCTAGCCATTTCTCTCTGATAGCGTATGGTTTGTAGGAGGTGTTGTGTGTCATTAGGAAGTTATAAAGAGTAGATATCTGTTTGGTTCTACTTTTATCTAGGAGGTGTTTTTCCAATTCTGAGGGAAGTAGTGTTACATTTCCTAGTCCAATTTGGGCTTTCAGCGCGTGTCTTAGTTGGAAATATCGGAATAATGCATGTTTGGGAAGATTAAACTCAGATCTGAGGGTTAAAAAGTCTTTAAAAGCCCCGTCTGAGTATAGTTGTGAAAGATATTTAATATTATGTTTATACCAAAAGGCTATATCCGGAATTGAATTTAGCTCTGGTAGGTTGTTATTGCCCCAAAGGGGGGAACTGTACGAGATGTAACGTACCGGTTCACCAAGGAGTTTTCTAGTACTTTTGTATACTCTAATGGTATTGGATATTAGATTTGTTCCTAGGTTTTGGGTAGGTATATTATATCTATAGATTGCGGCGCATAGTGCTTCATATGATCCAGCTATGTCTGCCTCCGTTTTCATACTGGAATCCGATCTATCACCACTGAGCCATCCTTGGATTGGTAGTAATTGTGAGGCTAGAAAGTATATGAAAAAATTTGGAAGTGCCAGTCCTCCCAGTGAAGTGGGGAGTTGTAATTTTGCTAAAGATATTCGGGGTGAGGAGCCCGTCCAGATAAAGGAAATCATAATGGAGTCTATACGTTTGAATATAGGCTTCGGAACCCAGAATGGAGCCATTTGCAGGACATAGAGGATCTTTGGTACCATGATTGCTTTGATCACACAAATTCTACCATAGACATTTAGAGGTAGTGATGACCATTTTTTAAGTTTTGTTTCGATTGAATCTAATAGTGGCAGGATATTGGATTTAACAAAGGACACTGCAGGGGGGTGTATTGTTATACCTAGGTATTTAAAGCTTGAAACTATTTGAAGTTGCGAATTTTTTGCGATGAGTTGTGGGTTAAGGGGATCTATGGGGAATAGGTAGGACTTGGACCAGTTTATTGACAATCCTGAAATATGATAAAATCTGTCATATATTTGTAAAGTGGCCTCCAAAGATGGGCCCGGATCGGCTAAATATATTAGCATGTCGTCCGCATATAGGGATATGCGTTCTTCTATGTGGTTAATTTTTTGACCTTGGATGTTAGGGGAGATACGAATGGCTTGGGCAAGGGGTTCTATTGCTATAGCAAAGAGAAGTGGGGAGAGGGGGCATCCTTGTCTCGTCCCTCTGGTAATTTTAAAAGTATCGGAGAGTATTGTGTTGATTCTTATTTTTGCTGTGGGTTTGTAATATAGGATCCGGAACCATCTCTGGAAGGCCCCACCGAACCCAAGGTATTTTAATACTGCCTCCACATAGGGCCACTCTATTGAATCAAATGCCTTATTGGCATCTAGTGAAAGAATTACTCTTGAATTAGCATTTTTATGGGGGTAATGTAGATTAGAGAATAGGCGTCTGATATTCATCCTAGTGGAGCGGCCTGGGATAAAACCTGTCTGATCTGGGTGAATTATAGTTGATATGCAGGTATTAAGTCTATTGGCTAAGATTTTAGTTAGGATTTTAATGTCGGTATTGATAAGTGAGATTGGGCGATATGAATCGCATTTTGATGGTTCTTTGTTGGGTTTAAGGATGACCGTAATTAATGCCTCATACATGGATGTAGGGAGAATTCCAGTGTCAAATATGTGTTTGAAGAGGGATATCAAGTGGGGGATCATTAAAGCTTTATTTTTCTGGTACCATTCAATAGGGATCCCATCAGGACCTGGGGCTTTGTTATGTTTAAAGGATGTTATTGCCATAGAGATTTCTTGGGCGGTAATAGGTTCATCGAGTTCTTTAATTGTATCAGGTGTTAAAGTTGGTAAGTCAAGTTCTTTTAGAAATTCTTCGATTTCTGCTTCAACTGGGCCTAGTTTTGCGGAGTATAACTCCGTGTAAAAGTCAGAGAAGGCATACGCTATATCTTGGGATGTATGGTATTCCATACCGGAGGGTGTGATTATACTGGGTATGGCCTTGGATTCTATAGTGGATGCCAAAAGATATGTCAGAAGTTTACTACATTTGTTCCCGAATTCGAAACTTTTTTGTTGTTGTATAAGATTTTTGCGTTTAGTGGAGTTTAATAGGGTTAATTCTAACTCCCGGCGTGCTAATTGCCAATTAGTGTAGTTAGTGGATGTGGGGTCTGCTATAAGGAGCATTTGGGTTATTTGTGTTTTCCTTTCGTGATATTCTCTTGAGGCTTTGTCGTTTTGCCTAATTCTAGAAAGACATGCACGGAAGGAGCCCCTTAATACGGCCTTTCCTGCGTCCCAACATATATTGGCCCCTGCAGTGTCCTTATTGATCCTCCAGTATTCCTGCATATTCTCTCGGCACTCATTCAGTATTGTTTCATCCTCCAGCCATGCCGGGTTCATGCGCCATATTATTGGTGTGGAGCAACCCGGAAGGCGCAGCTCGCATAATAGGGGGGAGTGATCGGATATGCCATGGGATAGGTATTTTATACTATCTATCAGTTTGAGCATATCAGGTGACCCAAAACATAAGTCGATTCTCGACATTGTCTTGTATGAGTCTGAGAAGCATGAGAATACCCTGTCTTCCGGGTTTCTCCACCTCCATATATCCTGTAGGCTATACGTGTCTATCCAATTCAGAAGGGGGGGATAAGTTCTGCCTTTTTTACTGAGCCTATCCAATTCCGGGTCTATTACCGCGTTAAAGTCACCTAGTATAAGTAAAGGTCCATCTAAAATAGGGTGTATTTTACCCATAAGTTCTATCAATGAAGAAGGATTAAAAGGGGGCGGGATATATATTGATGCTATTATTATAACGTTTCCATCGAATTTGCATTTAATGACTACATAATTACCTTTGGGGTCAATTCTGACATCTGTAATATGTCCTTGGAAGGATTTAGCTATTAGGATAGCTGTGCCTCTGGAGAAGGAGGAATAATGAGATAAATAGTATGTGGCGATCCAGGGTTTCTTTAATAAAAATGCTTTGGCCCCCGTCAGATGGGTTTCCTGTAAGCAAATAATCTGTGGTGATTGTTTACGTATGTGATCAAACACTAATTTTCTTTTAATGGAGTTGTTCATCCCTCGAACATTCCATGATAATATTGAGATTGTGGCCATGGGGAAGCAAGTGTATGGTCTTTATTTAAACGAGATCTCATTATTGTCCTATTCCGAGTCACGTCTTGTTGGATACCTTTTATATGGCTGTTGCTGAATTGCGAGAGAAAAAAAACATATAACCATCTTATCTAAAACTAACCCTAATCCCTCACCCACCCTACCCCCTGTTTAAACAACTACAGAGAGTGTATTACCCTAAACACTAGTGATAAAAAGAGAGGGGGATAGATAAGTGGCTGCTATGTCCATCCCCGTTGGCATAGAGCAAGAAAACATAGATAAGAGATAAAGTTTCCGCTACAGCGGTCTTATTTTGGATATAATCGCTCACTAATATTACATTTAGATTTGTTTGTCGTATATTAAAAGGCTGTTTAAAGTAGTATTAATCTAGATTATATGATTCCTCCATTCACTGGATAATCATGTGTATTTTAAGGGAGAGTATGAGGGAGGCCCTTTATTTTGTCATATTATCTTAATGGTGATACCTTATATCTATTATATGGGTAACCTAGAGATTGCAACCAAAGCGTAAGTTACTTAAGTATTAACATCTTACAGGTAAAAGTTTTCCATCTGATACAGAGGCAATGATAAGACAGTGATATCAGTGATATAATACATACAATAAGTTCAGTTTGAGAAATAAAAAGAAAAGGAGAAATTATTATTTTCCAGTCACCACTAGGTGTCAGCAAAAGATCACAAATGGTCTGCTTGTCTGTATAATGGTTACAGCTTTCAGAAGTCTGTCTGTGTACCATGACAGGCATAGGGAATTATGCAAAAAAAAACCCTGGTTTTTGTAAAGGCGGTTTATGTGGAGAGATAAACGAAGGGAGGCAAAAAAAATAACAATATTGATATAGAAGCGCAAAAGCGCAGTGGTTTCCTATTGAAATAAAAGAGAGTTCCTCTGGGCATGGTTTAAGCAAGCGTCAGACCACTATCAGAGGTAGTGGTGTATGGTAAAATGTACCCACGTTATATGGGCTGTATTAAAGTAATATTACCATCTGTTGTAAAGTTATCAGGTGTTCCTCCTTGATCTCTCAGTGAGAACAGGGATGGGTATATCCTGCTCTTCCATCCACGATGCTGCTTCTGTGGAGTTCATGAAGAAATGAGTATTGCCCTTGTACTGTACCCGTAATTTCGCAGGGAACAGCATGCTGTAAAGGATTTGTCTGGCTCTCAGGCCTGCTTTAATTGCATTAAAAGTATTGCGTGCTTTCTGTATCTCTGATGAAAAGTCCTGAAATAGCGAGATTTTGGATCCATTACATTCCAGAAGGGTTGCAAATCTTGCTTTTTGCAGTATCTCCACCTTATCCCTATAGTTCAGGAGTTTCGCTATGATAGGTCTTGGTGCTCTGCCAGGTTTGGGGGGTCCTCCCGGGACTCTATGGGCTCTTTCTATAGAAAATGTGTGTGACAAGTTCAGGTCTGGAATCGATGTTTTCAGCCAGTTTTCAAGGAAAAGTTCTGGTGTTTTAGCTTCAGATTTTTCCGGAAAGCCTATAAAGCGAATATTAGATCGCCTGGATCTGTTCTCTAAGTCGTCAAGTTTTAGAGTGTGTGTATCTGCTGTTTTCTTAATGGCAGTTTGTGCTATTTTCATAGGCCCAACTGTGTCCTCTAGATCACTGATTCTTTGGTTTGATTCTATGGCCCGTTCACGCATTTTCCTCATGTCATCTTTGACAAGTGAGAGGTCTGTCTGAAGGGAGTCTAGTCGTGTATTAAGGCTCAAGTGTAGTGTTTTAATGGCCTCTAATATTTCAGCACGTGAGGGCTCACCTTCATCATCCTCGGCTTCATCCTCACTGGAGGACTGCATGCGTCTCCCTCTCCGGCGCTTAGGTGTCGGTTGTTTTGTGGAGGATGTATCCGCTTTGCTATCAGCCTCGCGGTCTGCTGATGTTGTGTCCTCCTCCATGCTATCTGGATCGTGTGCGGGCGGATGGCCGGTGTCTTTAGGCATGACGGGCGTGTTCGGGCCTAGCACGGCGCCATCTTTACTGCCTTCCCGAGCAAACCTGGCAAGTTTGCTGGCGATGTCTTCCGTCTTCTCCGGGCCGGATTTAGCCATTTTTGGTGTCGGATGGACGGCGGTGGTCTCAGGAGGAGAGAGGGGTGAGTCTGCTTTGTCTGTGCCGCTTAGCGGGGCAGGATTCTGCAGGATTCTAGTGGGGATGGAGGAGCTGCTATGAAAGCACGTCCTCACTCACTCATAGCTAGCCACGCCCCCCCATTACCCATATTTCTACGGGCACTTATAGTGGTGCCCAAACTTCTACCACTAGGGGGTGTGCCCAAATGTCCTACTCTGTGTGGTAGAGCAATGTTTCTCAACATGTTATTGGTATGTACCCCTTTTAAAACCCTGTACTCACTAAGTACCCCCTAGTATAGTAACCATTATCACAAGTACCCCTTGACAAATATATATTTAGTCATAGTACATGATAATTGGTTCTAAACAATTTCCAAGCATTTATTGTTGCTTTTAATTAGCTAAAATACTAATTTGGTGTTGTTTAAATGAGATTTATCATTTTCTAAAACTCTAAATTTGTTCTTGGTTAAGTATATCAAGCCCGAGTACCCCCTGGAACCATCAGAAGTACCCCCTAGGGTAGGCGTACCACACGTTGAGAACCTATTTGGTAGAGTTAGGCCCCGTTTACACTTAATAAGTTGGTACACGTTTTTTTTCCTTCTCCACACCTGCATTGCGGCTATGTAGCCGCATCGCACCGCTCCTAGTGGAAACGGGCCCTTAGTATGTGTTAGTACGCGGTTTTTCTTTGAAAATTGCCTCAGGCGGCCAAAAGTCTAGGGCCGGGCCTGTTGGGAGGTATGCGTTAAGTGTGAAAGGTGCCATAGGAAAACATGGGCATTACTTTGAAAATCAGTTTTCTTTCCGTTTTAACTGAGAGCAACTAAAAGGGCAACTAAAAGGGCCTTTCAGAGTCCAACATTGCATTATCTTTCCCAAGTCCCTTCCGGTACATATTTCAATTCAGTTGCTGAAAGTTTAGTTCCACTTTTTTCAAAGTGTGTCATGACAACTGGCCAAACACTTCCCACCAGAACAAAGCTCTCAGCAGGAGGCTCTCCCATAATGCTGGAATTATCATTAGTATTCTCTATCAGTTCCCCCAGCTCCCTTCACACTGTAATCCCTGATTTACAGCTCAATCCAGGCATCAGATCTCGCACTAGTGTTGTCCGGATCATGAACGATTCGGATCTTTGATCCGAATCTATTTTATGAGTCGATCATCCGAATCATCAAAATGAGTGATTCGGATCGCAAAAGGGGCGGGGCCAGGAGCGACACGCCCCCTCTCAGCGGGCAACGGGGTCCTGGAAGCAGAGCAGAGATGGATCGCTCTGTTGGAAGGGAGGCAGCCTTGCAGGGAGACAGGTAGATGAGAGAGAGGGGACATGGGTGCCACTGCCAGATATGTGTAGAGCACACATACTGGCTATAATCTGCTGCTCATTACAGGCTGTCTGTTCCATAGTGCTGCACAGTGATCACATGGGAAGCTTTTGGCTCAGCACAGCTCAGTAACTTTGCAGACAGTGTGATTGCAGCGCAATATGATCCTCCTGCACTGGGCACTAAACAGCTGCACTTCACTTCTGGGAATGCTTTCTTTCACTGTGCGACCTTTTCTTTCAAAGTGCACAGATGAACATATAGGTGAAATATATGTAAAGCATATGACTTCAGCATGTGGGTATTACGTGCAAACATTTCTGCTCTCTGCTCGTCCCTCGTCCCATCTCTGTCCACTCCCTGCCCTCTGTCCATCTTCTTCCCTTCTCTGTGTGTCCACTCCCCTCCCCTTCTCCTGTCCACAGACCTGTCCTGCTGTTCATTTCACCCCCGAATGCTTCCGGGAGTAAAATGATCCGAGATTCGGATCAAAGATCCGGATCTCTTCAATGATCCGATTCGAATCATCCGGATCATTGAAAAGATCCGAACTTCCCATCTCTATCTCGCACAGCACGCTCAGCTACCAGCCTAGTAGAGTTGTCCGGATCATGAACGATTCGGATCTTTGATCCGAATCTATTTTATGAGTCGATCATCCGAATCATCAAAATGAGTGATTCGGATCGCAAAGGGGGCGGGGCCAGGAGCGACACGCCCCAACACAGCGGGCATCGGGGTCTTGGAAGCAGAGCAGGGATGGATAGCTGAGTTGGAGGGGAGGCAGCCTTGCAGCCACAGGTAGATGAGAGAGAGGGGACATGGGTGCCACTGCCAGATATGTGTAGAGCACACATACTGGCTGCAATGAGCTGCGCATTATAGGCTGTCTGTTCCGCAGTGCTGCACAGTGATCACATTGGAAACTTTTGGCTCAGCACAGCTCAGTAACTTTGCAGACAGTGTGATTGAAAGGCAATATAATCCTCCTGCACTCGGCACTAAACAGCTGCACTTATCTTCTGGTAATGCTTTCTTTCACTGTGCGACCTTTTCTTTCAGAGTGTACAGATGAGCATATAGGTGAAATATATGTAAAGCATATGACTTCAGCATGTGGGTATTACGTGCAAACATTTCTGCTCTCTGCTCGTCCCTCCTCCCATCTCTGTCCACTCCCTGCCCTCTGTCCATCTTCTCCCCTTCTCTGTGTGTCCACCCCCTCCCCTTCTCCTGTCCACAGACCTTTCCTGATACCTCCATGTCGGCATACTCTGGGTTAGGCTCCGCCCCCTTAACCCCTATAGGACCCAATAAAATTATAAAAGGGGCTGAACACCCCCTCCCTGCATTCTTTTTTTCGTCCTCAGCCTCTATGGGACCCATTAGGTATTGGCTGTAGGTAGAAGCATTGCAGGTATGTTTTTGATATTTCTGGATACTCAGAAAGAAGAGGAAAATAAAGCTCATTGAGCGCCTTACCTGAGGCAGGTTTTTCTTTATAAAACTTCTTTTCCTGCCTGGCTCACACACCACTGCTTCTAAATGTGCGTCCTGGGTGTGAGCTTATCATGCTCTGCGGGGCCTGCCGTCTAAATGACAGGATCCGCTGTGTACCCGTTGGGTGGTCTGTTCCGTGCGTCCCTGGTGCTGCATGGAGTATGAGGAGCCATGCTGGTCATGGAGGCGGGCGAGAGCCGTCGGCGGCGTCCGGAAATTGCTTCTGCGCATGCGCGGCATGTGGTGGGAGGCTCTGGGCAGCGGCGGCGGCCATTTTGGTTCAGGGAACGTGCCAATTCGGCGGAGTTGCGCTGGGCACGTTCCGACAGCGCTCTATTTAAAGAGCATAGGAGGCAGTAGCAGGCTGGCTGTCATCCTGGAGGGAGGTTGGAGCTAGCGCTGCTGCTGCAGGACTCAACGCTTGCTGTGTTCTGGTGGCTCATGTGTTTTAGATTGCTAGAAGTAAGTGGATTCAGTTTTAAAAAAAAAAAAAAAAAAAAAAGTCTTTGGTTTTTTATGAGGTCTAATTGGTTCCTTTTGTTTCTGGTTATTCTCACAGTGGATCCTGCAGGTGCCGATGAATCAGAGCATGATAGTCCCTCTGGGTAAGGTCCATTCTGAATTTAAAGGGACAGTGTTTTAAAAAAAAAAAAAAAAAAAAGGAAAAAAGAGTTTGGTGGGGACATCGCTAAACAACATAAATTGTTGTTTGTGTCTTCCAGCTCTAAAGAAGAAGAAAGAAGATCGAGTGTGGTGCCAGTAGGATCTCGGTCACCGTCAAAGCCGAAAAAACATAAATCCAAAAAAAGTCATAAGGATTCAAGACGTTCAAGGTCCAGGTCAAGGTCACCAAGACGGAGGAGTGATTCATATTACAGATACCGTCACCATCATAGCTATGATAATTATCACTTTAGAGAAAGGTCAAGATCGCCACCTTCCAGGCGCATTCCAGATAAAGGGCAGTGTTGGGCTTGCCCAAATCCAGCTCTGCAGGATAAAACAGTCTGTGGATCATGTTTTGGACAATTGTCAAAAGGTAATGAGGATAAGTCAGAAGAAATAGTGGACGTCATCAGGAGAGTCGTAAGGGAGGAGGTTTCCGCTCACGCCTCTACGTCGTCTCAGGTATTGGGAGAAGACAATGACAACTCCACAGAAAACACTGGGGAAGAAGATATACCAGGTTTATTCAGCTTCAGTCTAACGGCTCCATTTATAGCCGCAGTGAAGGAAGCACTGGATTGGACAGAGCAGGAGGAAGAGCCAGAGCAGAACAAGGAATACTATACCCATTTAGTGAAAAAGGCCTCAACTTTTCCATTAATGAAGGAAATAAGGAATGTGATTTTGGAGGAGTGGAAGAAGGTGGAAAACAAACCCTCCATACAAAACAGATTTCAAAAGTTGTACCCACTGAAGGATGAAGAAGTACCATTTCTACTAAACCCACCAACAGTGGACGCGTCACTATCAAGACTGATTAAGAATGTGACATTACCAATGGAAAATTCAGTGATGTTTATTGACGTCTTGGATAGGCGTATTGATAATGATCTTAAGAAGATTTACCTGGCAGCAGGTACGGCGTGCAAACCATCCATTGCACTAACATCAGTGGCAAAGGCCATGAAGGTGTGGGTATCTAATGTAGAAGAGGCCATCCTAATGGATATGGAAAAAACGGAAATTCTAACTGCTCTGGAGGATTTGAAGATTACGGCGGATTTTATCGCAGAAGCTTCATTAGACTTGCTGAGATCGTCATCACGCATTATGTTGAGTGCAGTGACTGCGAAGAGGGCGTTATGGCTGAAGCCATGGAAGGCCGACCAGAGTTCGAAGCAGAACTGGATTAAGATTCCCTTTGATGGTCAAACCCTGTTTGGTAGTGAAATGGATAAAGCTATTTCAAGGGTCACAGGCGGAAAGTCTGGATTGATACCGCAGGATAGGCCACAATCAAAACCAGCAGCGACGGGAAAAAGACAAACCTACAATAGATTTAAGGACAGCAAGAGTTACAAGCCAGCAAGACAATTCAGAAAGAACTGGAGGAGCTCGCAAGCATCGCTGTCTAGGAATCTCAAGGCAGCACAGAATCCAGGGGCTTCTAAGCAGTCCTTTTGAAGGTGCGCCCACCCAGTCATCCCCGATAGGTTCCAGGCTCAGAGCCTTCAGAGAAGTCTGGGTGGGAAAGATTCAGGATCCTTGGGTGATATCTACAATTTCAAAAGGGCACAAATGGAAATTCAAGTCAAAGCCACAGGACAGATTTGTGCCTACCCGCCTGCCAAGGGGGGTGCAGAAAAGATCAACATTAAAAGATTATGTGCAATCCTTGGTTCAACAAAAGGCAGTGATTCCAGTGCCTCAGCAGGAAAGATTTCAGGGGGTTTACTCGCCTATCTTCCTGGTACAGAAAAAAACCGGCACCTTCAGACCAGTTATAGACTTGAAGTATCTGAACAAATCAATCGCCCTGGCAAAATTCAAGATGGAATCACTTCAGTCGATCATACTGTCAATAAGCCCAAACGATTGGATGGTGTCAATAGATCTGCAGGACGCCTATCTACACATACCGATTCATCACGACTTCCAAAGGTTCTTGAGGTTTGCACTACTGGATCTGCACTTCCAGTTCACTTCTCTTCCTTTCGGACTATCAACGTCACCAAGGACATTCTCAAAAGTCTTAATTGCAGTAATTGCGATGCTGAGGGTCCAGGGGATAAGAATACATCACTACCTGGACGACATCCTGATACTGGCAGAGACGGAGGAGAAGTTGATTTGTCATCGAGATCGAACTATGAGTTTTCTGACTCAATTAGGCTGGGTAATAAATATACAGAAGAGCCAGTTGTGCCCATCAAGACACCTAGTTTACCTAGGGGCTCTCTTCGACACGAGGGAGAACACAGTATCACTTCCGGTAGAGAAGACCGACAAAATCAAGAATATGTGCTCACAGGCAATACAGAGGCCATGGAGCAGTGCAAGGAGGTGTCTACAATTACTAGGAGTAATGTCCTCCTGCATACCGATGATCAGATGGAGTCGGTGGCATATGAGAAGATTGCAGTGGGAATTCCTGGAACAGTGGAATCAAATATCAATGCATCAGAAAATCTGGTTGTCGGAAGGGACAAAGGAGTCGATGCAGTGGTGGATGGAGGATTCCAATTTACTACTGGGACACTCATTAATTCCATATACCTGGACCATCCTTACGTCGGATGCCAGCCAATTGGGTTGGGGAGCACACTGTCAAGATCAATGGGTCCAGGATATATGGGTTCCTCCCCAACTTGGGGTAGTGTCGAATGTACTAGAGTTGAGAGCAGCAGTAAAGGCCTCTCAAAGATTTGCCCACCTTCTACAGAACAAGGCGGTATGCTTCCAGTTGGACAACAAGGCAGCGGTAGCCTACATACAGAAGCAAGGGGGAACCAGAAGTGCCACTCTGATGAAGGAAATGGCTCCGCTGATGGAATGGGCAGAGAAGAATTGGATGGCAATGAGAGCTATATATATTCCGGGAGTGCAGAACATCCAAGCAGACTTGTTGTCCAGACGAACCATGAAGAACAACGAGTGGCAACTAAAGAGGTCAGTGTTTATGAGCCTGGTGCACCAGTGGGGGTTGCCACAAATCGACCTCTTCGCGTCATCGACAAACAGTCAACTACCCAGTTTCTTCTCCAGGACAGCTTGTCCGAAGGCAATGGGGACAGATGCGTTAACTCTCCCGTGGAAAGCGGCTCTAGTGTATGCTTATCCGCCGGTTCCGCTCCTCCTGAGGTTTCTAAAGAGACTGTTATCAGAAAAGATAGAGGCAATTGTAATTGCCCCATACTGGCCCAAGAGGCCGTGGTTCCCTCTGTTGTTACATATGTCCTTATGTCCACCGATGAGATTACCGAAGATTCCGGACATCATATCCCAGAATTTGTGCCTTCACAAGAACCCGCAGAGACTAGAGCTGACTGCGTGGAGGTTGAGAGGGGGATCTTAAGGAGATCTGGATTCTCAGAGCCAGTAATTGAAACCTTGCTAAAGGCAAGGAAAAAATCTACAAACAAAACCTATCACAGGATTTGGAGAAAGTTTATTGACTTTGCAATGCAAAAGAGCATAGACTATCTGAATCCGTCTATTCCGGAAGTACTGGATTTTATCCAGTCGGGAGTAGAGCTAGGATTAAGTGTCAGCACATTAAGGGGACACGTGTCAGCTATCTCGGCATTAACTGGATACAGACTAGCTTCAGAAAGGGCTATGCAACAGTTTTTCCAAGCCTTGTTAAAAATTAGGCCTCCTATCCGCAAAACGATGCCAAGTTGGGACTTACCATTGGTCCTGTCATATCTGTCAGGTCCGCCATTCGAGCCTTTGGAGCAATGCACAATTTGGAATCTAACTCTGAAAGCAACCTTTCTCATTGCAATCTCTTCAGGAAGGCGGGTCTCAGAGATTCAGGCTTTGGGCTATAAGGATCCTTATCTGATGTTCTTCCCAGATAGGATAGTACTAAGACCACTGCTACACTTCCTGCCGAAAGTGGTGTCAGAAAGGCATCTAAATCAAGAGTGGAACTTGCCAACGTTTCCGGAACAGGATCATCCTTTGGACGTGGCCAGGATTGTACGGAAGTATCTGCTGGACACAGAATCCTTTAGGACGACGGAGCATTTGTTCATCTGTCCCTCAGGTCCGCGGAAAGGAAAGGAGGTGACGTCAAGGACAATTGCCACATGGATCGTCAGACTTATTAAAGCAGCATATAGAGCCAGGGGGACTGAGTCTCCTTCTACTTCGGCACATTCTACAAGAAGCATAGCCTCTTCTTGGGCAGCGTATTCAGGAGTTTCATTGACCACCATTTGCAAGGCGGCGAATTGGACTTCCACGAATACCTTCATTAATCACTACCGAGTGGATCCGGGTGCACTGTCGACTGTAAACTTTGGGAGAAAAGTGTTATCGGCGGTTGATAAATAAGTAATTATTGCATTATATCCCACCCGTCTTGTCTTTTATTCTACTAGTTAAATCCCAGAGTATGCCGACATGGAGGTATCAGGAAACTAGGAAAATTTGTACTTACCTTCGGTAATTTTCCTTTCCTGATACAACTCCATGTCGGCATGCGACCCACCCATCAAGGGTCCATAGGTCTGAGTACTATACTAGAATGCAGGGAGGGGGTGTTCAGCCCCTTTTATAATTTTATTGGGTCCTATAGGGGTTAAGGGGGCGGAGCCTAACCCAGAGTATGCCGACATGGAGTTGTATCAGGAAAGGAAAATTACCGAAGGTAAGTACAAATTTTCCTAGTGTCCTGCTGTTCATTTCACCCCCGAATGCTTCCGGTAGTAAAATGATCCGAGATTCGGATCAAAGATCCGGATCTCTTCAATGATCCGATTCGAATCATCCGGATCATTGAAAAGATCCGAACTTCCCATCTCTACAGCCTAGAGGCAGCCCAGAAGATCTCGGCCTGTCCATCACCCGCCCCCTGTCCATTATCCCAGCTCTTGGCAACCCTACTTCAAAGGGCAGCGTTGGTGGGGGCGGGAGAGTTGCCAGAGCGCCGTCCAATCGGAACGCAGGAGGGTGGGTCTGGCCATGAGGGGGCGCCGCTATTGGTGCTCGGGAGGGTGTGGTGAACATTGCGTTCCATTTCAGAACGCAGAAACCTCTGAAGGACAATCGCTCCCTGTGACGTCACGGGGAATAGCGCTGCACAGCGGAAGGGCGGCCGCAGCGGGCGGCGGGATGTGCCGCTAGGACGCTGGTGGGGTCGCAGGTACACCCGAGTGACTGTCTGTGCGTCTCTTCTCTTCTTCTGCTGCTCTCTTGTGTGTCTTCCATGTCGGGCTGTCTCCTTGTGTCTCCTGCGCTGCTCTGTCCTGTCCGCCGGGCGGCTGCCGCTTGTGGATGTTCGCAACTTGTTGTGACAGGAGAATGTGTGTGTGCCCCGGGCCCCGGCGCATCGGTACGTATCCCCTCCTACATCCTGCTGCACTGCACTGACAAGACGTACAGCACATATAGCGGGCTAGGCTAGAACTGATCCTAGCTGCAGAGCATTGTGTCTGGCTATGCTAGATCTGATCCAGAACTATGTGTCTGGCTGTGCTAGATCCGATCCAATCTTCAGCGCAGAGCATTGCGTCTGGCTGTGCTAGATCTCACCCAGAACTATGTGTCAAGGTATGCTAGGTCTGATCCAGAACTATGTGTCTGTCAGGCTATGCTAGATCCGATCCAAGCTTCAGTGCAGAGATGTGTGTCAGGCTAAGCTAGATCCGATCCAGAAGTATGTGTCTGGCTATGTTAGATCCGACCCAATCTTGAGTGCAGAGCTATGTGTCAGGTCCGTCCCAAACTTCACTGCAGAGCATTGTGTCTCGCTGTGCTAGATCTCATCCAGAACTATGTGTCAGGCTATGCTAGATCTGATCCAGAACTGTGTGTCAGACTATACTAGATCCGATCCAATCTTCAGCGCAGAGCATTGTGTCAGGCCATGCTAGATACGACCCAAGCTACAGTGCAGAGCTGTGTGTCAGGCTAAGCTAGATCCGATCCAGAAGTATGTGTCTGGCTATGCTAGATCCAATCTTGAGTGCAGAGCTATGTGTCAGGTCCGTCCCAAGCTCCAGTGCAGAACATTGTGTCAGGCTATGCTAGATCCGATCCGAGCTCCAGTGCAGAACATTGTGTCAGGTTATGTTAGATCCGATCCGAGCTCCAGTGCAGAACATTGTGTCAGGTTATGTTAGATCCGATCCGAGCTCCAGTGCAGAACATTGTGTCAGGTTATGTTAGATCCGATCCAAGCTCCAGTGCAGAGCATTGTGTCTAGCTATGCTAGATCCGACCCAAGCTTCACTGCAGAGCATTGTGTCAGGCTATGCTAGATCCGGTCTGAGCTCCAGCACAGAGCATTGTGTCTAGATGTGCTAGATCTGATCCAGAACTGTGTGTCCGGCTATGCTAGATATGACCCAAGCTCTAGTGCAGAGTATTGTGTCTGGCTATGCTAGATCTGATCCAGAACTATGTGTCTGGCTAAGCTAGATCCGATCCGAGCTCCAGTGCAGAACATTGTCAGGCTATGCTAGATCCGATCCGAGCTCCAGCGCAGAGCATTGTCTAGCTGTGCTAGATCTGATCCAGAACTGTGTGTCAGGCTATGCTAGATACGACCCAAGCTTCAGTGCAGAGCATTGTCTGGCTATGCTAGATCTGATCCAGAACTATGTGTCTGGCTATGCTAGATCCGATCTGAGCTTCAGTGCAGAGCATCGGGTCTGGCTATGCTAGATCTGATCCGAGCTTCCCTGCAGAGCATTGTGTCAGGCTATGCTAGATCCGAGCTTCCCTGCAGAGCATTGTCTGGTTATGCTAGATCCAATCTGAGCTTCAGTGCAGGGCTATGCATCCGGGTATGTTAGAACTGATCCAAGCTTCAGTGCAGAGTTTTGTGTTGGGCTATGCTAAAGCCAAGCTAGTCTTCATAGCTAGACCTGATTTGAGCCAAGTGTCAGTACAGAGCCGCTAGGCTATGCTAACGCTAAGCTTCAATAAAGAGCTTGTAATGATGGTCTTGTCTAGGAGAACTCATGGATAAGTATGTGATCAGTTTGGTCAGGTGATAGATATGCAAGTCTCTGATTTGGTAGTCATGATCATGTGCTAAAGCAGAATGCGATTACAGCAAATCAGAGCTTTGCAAATCTATCAGGTGATCAAACAAATCGCATGCTTCTCCACAAGTTCTCCTAGACATGGCCATAACAGAGCTGTGTGTTAGGCTATGCTAGATGTGATATTCAGTACTGAGCTGTATGCTAGATCCAAGCTTCAGGGCAATGCTGTGTGTCAGGCTATGCTCTATTTGGGCTTCAGCACAGATCTGAGGAAGGGCTATGACCAAAGCAATGTCATGTTTAACTCTGTTTGCTCCAAAACAAGTTATTTGCTGAGCCATTGGTGTTTTTTCTCCAGTTTGTTCAGAGATCCAAGATTCAGTGCAGAGCTTTGTGTCAGCCCAAGCTTCAGTTCAGAATGTTTCTGTCCAGTCATGCCTGGTCATCATGGAGTAAGCAGGCAGTGTTGGAACAGTGAAATAATGTCCTCGCCAAACAGATGCTTTCCTACGAGCATCTGCTGATTAGTACAGACCCGCTCATGATGCCACATTGGGTAGTGTTGGCGATGATCACAATAAAATCCTTGAAAAAAAAAAACAATATCAGGTTGTCAGCTGAAAATGTGTATTCATGAATTGCAAATGTCCCAAAATGCTATAATTCCTGAAAACGTAAGTGTTGAGCAGTGTAGCAGACTATGTGACCACTATGGTAGGAGAAGGGTCTCCAGTGTACAGACGCATGGTTATTTGTGCAAGTAGCTTTATACAGCAGATTAGTTTCATGTTTTGAAAGTGTGAGAACAGATATGCAGTTATTGTAGTAATAAACTCTGCTATATTGTAAGTGGATTAAGGGTTGGGGCACTCTCTGGATTTTCTCTGGGGCCCATCATAGTAGTTTCCCAGTAGGCATTTCAGTCATTGATATTATTTAGGCCCTGGGTTTTTTTTTTATTTTTTTTTTCCTATGTAGTAGAGGGGTAAACAGAGTGAATATACTTTTTAAGAACACCTATAATGGGAAAAAAAAAAAAAGAGCCTCTGGATCCTAATGAGGCTTCCTCCGTCCTCTTCAGCCTCGTGGATCCAGCGCTGGCAGGCCCCCGAACAGCTTGCAGCAATATTTATCAATCCGCGCTCCTGCGCAGGTTCAGAACAAGCTTCCCCTCGGGCTCCAGCGGAAACCGCCAAGCCGGATCAGTTCCACTGTACTGCGCAGTAGAGTGGACCTGATCAAGCTTGGCAGTGTCCCTCAATGGGGGCATTTTTAAAATCCTAAACATTGCATTTGGGTAGCGATCGTGGAACATATTGCCAGGGCTGTGGAGTTGGAGTTGAGGAGTCGGAGTAATTTTTTTTTTGGGGGGGGGGGGGAGGGGGGGGGGGGGGGTACCTGGAGTAGGAGGTTTCATAAACTGAGAAGTTGAAATCAGATGATTTTTCTACCCAGGTCTATGGAGTCAGTCGAGGAATCGGACCAACGGTCATAAACTGAGGAGGAGTTGCTGCAAGGTTTGCACCTGTCTCCGGGAGCGTTCTGCGCCTGCAAAGCACTACTGAGCAGGCGCAGAACGCTCCAAGATGGGGAGCGCACTTGGCCACGATGCGCCAACTGACTGCGAAGAACTAGGCTGCTACTGGAGCATCTAGGAGAATTTGTATGGTGGCGTTTGAGTGATCTGCGCAGAGAGGGCTGGGGGGAGCCCCAAGTATGTATAAAACTTTGTCACCCTCCTGCCTGGTACACTTTAGGCAAACCTTTGTTTCCCCAGACACCACACACGTGGACTGCAGCAAGTGTCATCCCTGAGTTGCCTTGGGAATTTTTTATATTTGCATATTTTAGTGTAACTGTCTCTCTGTAATCTGAGAACTTCATCTGAATGAATTGTGGGCATATTTCTGGTATAAAGAAACCACTGGGGCACATGATGTTCTGCATGTAGCTTGATGTGTGTTGGCCTGGCATCACATTCTGCAACTGTAAATGTCTTTCTCAGCTGTGCTTAAAGCTGCCTTCCGAGACACTCAAGACAGCCTCCGATACAATACTATACTGAGCGGTAGTCTCGTACACACGGACGAGAAATATCGCTAAGCTGGGATCGGTAATTGATCCCTAGGCCGACATTACAGTGCTAACACTGTACAGTTCTGTTGCTGATTGGGGGGGGGGGGGGGCACAGAGCCGATGGATTGATGCGAGTGTGATGTCACGCAGGTGCTGGGTGAGTGGGGGGGAAAATGCTCTTGGCCAAAGCAACCTGCCAGGCAAATCACTGGCCCAGGGGGATTAGGTGGTGCTGTACACATCAGGGCTGTGAAGTCGGAGTCCGGGCAATTTTGGGCACCCGGAGTTGGAGACTGAGTCGTGGGTTCAGAAATTGAGGAGTCTGGAGTCGCATGATTTTTGTACAAAATCCACAGCCCTGTTAAGTATTAGACTAAGGAGTCAGAGTCGAGGAGTCGGAGTCTCAGCAATTTTGGGTACCCGGAGTCGGAGTTGGAGTCGTGGTTTCAGAAACCGAGGAGTTGGAGCCGGAATATTTTTGTACCGACTCCACAGCCCTGGTACACATGCTGGATTCTTAGCAGAGACAGTCTTTTTCAGCCACCTCGGCCGAGTGTCTGTGTGTGTCTGTGTACATACGCACGGGGCTTTTTAGGCTGGGTTCACATAAGACCTAGCGTGAATAAGGAGCATTTTATGCAGGTGCGTATGCGGTTCTGTAATGCGTTTTTGGTGCGTTTGCTATTTTTTTTTTTTTTTTTACACAGATGCGTTTTAATGTGTTTGTGGTTTGCATATGTTAAACGCATATGCGTTTTTATATTTACATTTATGCAAATCACTAGGAAAACAACAGGAAGCGGGAAACACAAATCTTTATTTAAAAAAAAAACAAAATGCTAAACGCAATACGTTGCGTTTCCATTGACTTTCATTAAAGAGAGTCTAAAGCGAGAATAAATCTCCCTTCAGACCTCATATATAGCAGGGGCACGTGTGGCCCTGCTAAACCGCCGCTATCCCGCGGCTTATCGGGGGTCCCTTGACCCCCAAATCCCCCTCCGTGCAGCGGGGGAGTGCTTCCTGGTTGGGGCAGGGCTAACCGCCGCAGCCCTGCCCCACGCGCGTCTGTCAGCACGTATCTCCGCCTCTCCCCCGCCCCTCTCAGTCTTCCTTCACTGAGAGGGGCGGGGGAGAAGCGGTGATGCGCGGCTGATAGACGCGACTGGAGGCAGGGCTGCAGCCGTTAGCCCTGCCTCCAGGAGCGACCAAGCCTGCGACAGTGTCGCAGTGGGGGGTTTGGGGGTGAAGGGACCCCCTTTTAGCGGCGGTTTAGCAGGGGCACACGTGCCCCTGCTAACTATGAGTTCTGAAGCGAGATTTATTCTCGCTTCAGAGTCTCTTTAAGTACGTTTTGGCAGCTATCCTGCATAATATGCAACAAAACCAGGTTCTCGAAATGCATACAGTAAATCGCAGGTCTTTTTTTTTTTTTTTTTTCCTGCTTCCCATTGACTAACATTGCTGCATAAAATGCGGCGTTTTACACAACGCTAGGGTTTCTGCTATGTGTGTGCCCAGCCTCTGTGTGTACTGATTGAGCACCTGAAAAACAAGTGGCAACTGTGTTTGCTGGCAGTATATGGAGTCCACCTGCAAATAATGAAAGCTGGCGTGGCAGCAATTGTGTTTCGAACTATCCATCCTACATGAAAAGTCATTGCTGACTGAAAAGTAAAGGTAATTTGTAATTTGCCATGTGTAGCCCTGGTGTTAGATTACTTACTCTATGAAAGATGGGGCCGGTGGGCAATTACAGGTACAGGAGGGGTGCAGAAAGGAGAACAGGGGGAGTGGTGAGCATCAGGACAGCTCAGCATATATGCCTGCTTTGAGCTGCAGCTCTGCCTCCATGTGCGTCAATCTGCCAGCGGATCGCCGCCTCTCTCAGATAAGGAAGACGGGGAGAGGCGGGGATTGATGCGCGAAGAGGCAGAGCTACAGCCCTAAGATCTGCCTCAAGCAGGAAGCGCTCCCTGGACACAGGAGAGGGGATTTAGGGGGTATAAACCCCTCGTTTAGCAGGGCTTATGGTGCTTAAAATGAATACAAGTTAATAAAGAGAATTTAGACTCTCTTCAGAGTCTCTTTAGGCCTCTTTCACAGTGCGACATTAAAGTCGCACGTTAGAAAATGTTCCAACGCAGACTAACGCACAGCAATGCAAAGTCTGTGCGACATTCACAGTGCACACGTTGCGTTGTGTGTAACGCGTAGCAATATTTAGAAAGTGCTGCATGCTGTGCGTTTAGCAATACATTTGCTGTGTTATGTGTGTTGCACATGCTCAGTAATGGTTTTTGTTTAAATGTAACGCATGCGCCTGTTTTCGTTCCATCAGTATGCGATGAAAACGGCACACCAAGAGACACATAACGTAGTGCAAAATAACGTCCAATTTTATAACCTACATGCGTTGCGTTAGGGGCACGTTGTGCGACCTTAACGTCGCATCAAACGCAACGTCTTTGTATGAAAAAGCCCTTAAAGCGGACTTAAAGTGTAAAAATAAATTCCACTCTGTCCACGGAAGTTATAATAAAGTAGCCAGAATTTTATTTACAATATTTTTTTTTGCGTTTTAGCCATGCCCCACCATCCTACCCCCCCCCCGAGCCCCCCCCCCCCCCCCCCCCCCCCCCCCCCGAAAATGTTCTGCCTGTGACCAGAGGAGGGCAGGAGGTAGCTATTATGCCTGGTGTACTCCATGTACTTTTCCATCAGATCGATGGGTGAAAACGATAATTTGTCAGATCCGATCTGCTCCTGATCGAGAACAGGATCGCTTTTTCAGATCATTACTGCACAAAATCGATTCTGTTCTTGATCGGGAGCAGATTGGACGTAACGGAAAATTATCGATTTGACCTATTGATCTGATGTTGTGTGCCAGAGCCCATAATTGCATGCAAATTCTTTCCAAACATTAGACTGTAGACACTGTATGAGCGATTTTCTTCTCAGCAGTTTCTGAGCTCCCATTGGCGTGTAGTAAAAATTCAGCAATCTCGAGTTTTAGAAAAAGTGCGAACACTGCAGTTTTACTCTGCTTTTAATGTTAATCAATGGGAGTGTTTTAAAAGAAAGCGCTCACAGTGTGTCTACTATGATTGCTGTGGTATACCGTGGTTTGATTTTGCATGGTAATCATACTATGCACAATCCTGTTTTAGGGGGCGGGGTGAGAGGTGCATCGGCTGGAGGAGAGCGGACACATTGGGGGGGGGGGGGGGGGGGGGGAACGAGTGCATCGACAGGGGAGAGCGGGTAGAAACTACTCGCCTTCCTTAAGCCACATGTGGCAACTATCTACTTCCTCCCAGGCGTTGGTAACCTCGCCCCCTGTGATGGCGTAGCCGCATGTCATCACGCTGGTAATAAAGTGACGACGCCTGGGAGGAACAAGATAGGTGCTGTGTGTGTCTGGCTGAAGGAAGATGAGTAGTTTCTGTCCGCTCTCCCCCTCCGCTGCGCTGGGGGCAACTATACTAGCTATCTATGCTGGAGGCACCTATACTGGGGGCAACTATACTAGCTATCTATGCTGGAGGCACCTATACTGGGGGCAACTATACTAGCTATCTATGCTGGAGGCACCTATACTGGGGGCAACTATACTAGCTATCTATACTGGAGGCACCTATACTGGCTATCTATGCTGGAGGCACCTATACTGGGGGCAACTATACTAGCTATCTATGCTGGAGGCACCTATACTGGGGACAACTATACTAGCTATCTATGCTGGAGGCACCTATACTGGGGGCAACTATACTAGCTATCTATACTGGAGGCACCTATACTGGCTATCTATGCTGAAGGCACCTATACTGGGGGCAACTATACTAGCTATCTATGCTGGAGGCACCTATATTGGGGGCAACTATACTAGCTACCTATACTGGGGGCAACTAGACTGGTTACCTATACTGGAGGCAGATTCCTGGCTAACCTATACTGGGGTACTAATACCTGGCTAGTTTGGGTATTTGGCTGGCCAGATCCCGAATTCTTCAGGTTTTGGGAGTAACCTACCTCAACTTTTAGGTACAAAATCAGATCCTTACCTTGAGAGGGAAGCCTCAGGATCCTATTGAGGCTTCCCTTGCCACTCCGTTGTCCCCGTCACTGAGTGCGGCCCCCCCAAAAGATTAGCCATAATTGTGTAATACCGTCATAACGCGATATTTTTTTGAGACAGATTTCATACCGTTGCAATCCTAGTGTCTACAGCTTTACTTGTGCTTCTAAATAATATCTGTAAACTCTGTTCTATAGGTTATATTATTATACCGAATTCTAGCTATAAGCATTATTTGCACTTGGCAGCAGTAGAGGCACCTGATGCCCGTGCCACGCTGGTTCAGAGCCTGTGATAATGCAGCTTTGCCCGCTGTCTGCCAGCTAGCGCTGATTACATTATCAGTTCTGCATTAGGCTCAGGTGTAATATAAATACTGTAAGCGGCTGATGTGCAAATTAGTCTTTACAGACAGTATTAATTTATTTGGGAGATTGGCATCTCACGCTGTGGATTCATTGGGCTGATTAGCCTTCATTATTGTCAGAGCAGAGATAATCATAGCATTGCAGTCCTGAACGCTGGCTAAGTGGATGGAAAGTGTTTCTGACAGTTGGCTCATTTACAAACTAATGACCAAAAAAATCTGTGTATGACCAGAATAACAGTTCATCATACAGCAAGCATTGGACTTTACAATAGACCCCATTATTGCAAAGCCATTGTATGTCGTGTCCATCTGATGCTTGGCCTGAGACTAATACATCTAATGTATTGCCAAGTGTTCAAAGGACAACTGAAGTGACGATATGTAGGCTGCCATATTTGTTCTCTTTTGATTCGTTCTGATTTTTATTATTGCTCGATCATACAACTTGTTACCCAGATGAATTTGACACCAGTCGGCGTTAGGCGGTCCCCAGCGAGCCACTCTCCCATTGGTGGGAGGCGGTTGGGACGTTAAACAATACTGGTTGCCTGGCAGCCCTGCTGATCCTGCTGGTTGTTTATTTTAAGACTAGGAGGTAGGTCTAATGCCCCATCTACACGTTACGATTCTTTCTGTGATTCGATTACGATCCGATTAAATCCGACATGTCCGGGATTCGAGTTGCCATTGTTTTGCAATGGCAAATCGAATTGATTCAAATCCCAATCGGACATGTCGGATTTAATCGGATCATAAATAGAATCGTAATTGAATTGCACAAAAAATCTTACTGTGTAGATTGGGCTTAAAGCTAGGAGGACCAAATGTCATCCGTGTGCTCTTCCTCCCATTGCCTGCCTTTGTTTGCACAGTTGCTCCTGAGTTCAGGTGCATTTCAAGTTTCCAGTCTTGAAGGTCATTTAGCAAAGCCCACAGAGTACCTGAAGTTAGGTCCTCTGTTGCAAACAAAAATAAGTCAATTCTTCAGAGTAAAATTCTATGTCTTTTTTTTATGTTTGCACGGTTGAAGACTTTTTCAAGAGAAATTTGTCTTCTGCTGACCTTGAGGTGGACAGTACTGCTTGGATATTTGACCTTGTTGTCTTTCTCTTGTGTAAATAGACTTCTTAAAGGGATACTGTAGGATGTCGGGGGGAAAATGAGTTGAACTTACCCGGGGGGGCTTCTAATGGTCCCCCACAGACATCCTGTGCCCGTGCAGCCACTCACCGATGCTCCGGCCCCGCCTCCGGGTCACTTCTGGAATTTCTGACTTTAAAGTCTGAAAACCACTGCGCCTGCGTTGCCGTGTCCTCGCTTACCCGGATGTCACCAGGAGTGTACTGCACAGGCACAGACCATACTGGGCCTGCGCAGTACGCTCCTGGTGCCATCAGTGGGAGTGAGGACACGACAATGCAGGCACAGTGGTTTTCAGACTTTAAAGTCTGAAATTCCAGAAGTGAACCAGAGGCGGGGCCGGAGTATTGGTGAGTGGCTGCGCGGGCACAGGATGTCTTCGGGGGACCATTAGAAGCCCCGGGTAAGTTCAACTCATTTTCCCCCGGCACCCCCCCCCCCCCCCCCCCCCCTACAGTATCCCTTTAAGTAGCAGATATCACTATTAAGCCTGGTACATATTTTCAATAATGATTGGCCAGTCGCTGACCAATTTTACTACCTCCAATGTAGTATGAGTTTGCCACCTTAATGTAGCATGGGAATTTACCGACACAATCTACTACATGGAGGTGGTAAAAATTGGGCAATCAAAATTTAAGGTGTGTACCTGGCTTTAGTGTCTGAAACTGCTAACAGAGGTTGCTCCTGTAGGAAAGGGTAACTTTTTTTTTTTTTGAGAATTTCTGAAAAGCCAGATGTCAGATTGGTGCTAGTTTAGGAGACCCAGCAGGAAACCTCATAAGGAATAGTTCTCCAGTCACAGCACTTCTACGGCTCAAAGCTCTGTGATTGGCCAAATTGTGTGGGCGTAGCTTACTACAACCTATTTGAGACATAGCAGTTCGAGAAGGCGCTGTCCACCTAATCGTGTTAGTGATATTCCCTTTGAGGTTTCCTGCTGGGCCCCATAAACTAGACTAGCAACGACAGATCCCCATTCCACCCCGTGATACATTTGGCTGCTGAAATATGTCCAACATCATCAATTTCCTCCAACTTGGAGAAACTGTGACAAAGAATTGAACTTTATCCCAATCAGTAGCTGATACCCCCTTTTCCATTAGAAATCTATTTTCTCAAACAGATTAGAAGGGGGCTGTGTATGGCTGATATTGTGGTGAAACCCCTCCCACAGTGTGATGTCAGGACCATGGTACTGACATCACACTGTCGGAGCCTTGTGGCATTGTGGGAAATAACAGCTGCCAAAAAAAGCAAGCTGCATCTCCTGCCATTGACATCACCTGCCAGCAGTAAAAATCTCACCATGTGATAAATATGAGGGAGAGGAAAGATTTTTTAAATTATATATCTATTTTATTTTAATTATATATCTATCTCTTCTCCCCCCCCCCCCCCCTCCCCCCCCAAACTCAACCTGAAATGTTGGAATAGATTTTGGCTGGAGTTTCTGTACAATTGAGCTAAAAGCCTTGAAATCTGATTAGTATAGTTTTCTTTCTCTTTGCTGTGCCTTGAATTTGTATTCTTGCAGCCCAGAATCCAACTAGCTGGCTGCACAGAATTTTAATAGTCACAAGCTTGAGTCCTCCTGAAGCTCTCCAGCATGCTCCTGTTACATCAGCTAAAAATACACGTCGAGTGCTGTCCAGCAGAGCAGCCAGCATGGCCCTCACACTGGGCTCTGCAGTGTCATGTGTGTGACAGTGGGGTGGTGTGCACTTTGCTCCTGCTCCACATCCATTCTGCTTGAGGCATTGCAGTAAGATTCCAGATCTGCCTGCTTTCTTCCTGTTTGCTGGTATGTGTTTCTCTGCTACATACACTGCTCTGTGTATCCATCTCTCTGTGCTAATGGGTGATCTGTTAATATGATTGCTTGTCTCTGTACCTCCTCTAGAATTGTACTTGTGCACATGAATATGGTTACCTGTTGGAACCAACCATCCCCAGTGTGGATTAACCTACCAAGGCTGCTCTATTCCAGAGATCAGCTGGCTATTGCAGCCCTGTGCCCACACTCCTTTTTTTACACTGATTGTTACGCATAATGGGGGTTTCTCTGCTCTACTAGGTATGACCAACAAGAAGTTCATTCCAGATTGCTGGGCTGTCCTGCTGATCCTCTGATCATTTCAGCCATAGATCCTGAACAAGCAGGCAGATTATATTAAAGAGAAACCGTAGTATGCCCCCCATTAAAAAAAAAAAACACCCCGGCAGGCTAGCGACACGCAGATTATTGCTAACTTGCTATTTATCTTAGCCAGTCGGTCACTGGTCGCTTCTCCCCCGCCTCCTGTATAGCACGGCTCCCCACCTCTGTCCCTTCCCTCCCCGCCTCCGTACGCTTCCTCCAATCGGCTTACAGAGGTGGGGAGCAGTGGTGACTGACAGGCTGAGGTAAATAGCAGCCTGGCAACAATCTGCGTGTCGCTAGCCTGCCACTGTGTTTTTTCATAAATTTTTTTTTTTTTTTTTTTTTTATGGGGGTCAGCCAGGTAGGGGGGAGAAGGGGGCTCGTTATTATTTATTTTTATTTATTTATTTGTTGTATTTATAAAGCGCCAACATATTACGCAGCGCTGGACATTAATTTAGGTTACAGACAATATTTAGGGGTGACAAACAGCAATATGACAATACAGGAATACAAGAAAACCAGATCACACAGCACAGTATGAGTACAAGGTAATGCTTAGTCAGTCACTGGATGGGAGCATGGAGTTAGGCAAGTTAGGTTCACTCAGATGCATAGCATGGGTGCACAGTAATGGAGGTGCATGATCAGGTAGGACACAAAAGGAGTGAGGACCCTGCCCAAAGGCTTACAATCTAGAGGGAGAGGTAGGGACACGAGAGGTAGGGGACCAGAGTTCGGCTGTGGGTTTAGAGCAATTGTGAGGGGTGGTAGGCAAGAGTGAAAAGGTGAGTTTTGAGGGCCTTCTTGAAGGTGTTGAAGGAGGGGGCTGCCCTAATGGGTGGAGGTAGGGAGTTATTGTATACAGAATCTGCCTCTGTGTCCCAGTATGATTTCACAAACCCACCTCGGGTTTTCTTTAACAATGTTCATTTTATAGATTATTTTGTAGGGGTTTAACTATATAATAAAAACTTTCCTCTCCCTTATCTTTCTGAAATGTATCACAGGTGTCAACTTTAGTACTGGCAGATGATCTCTGCGGAATGTTTGTTTACTGACAATTTTGAAGCCAGTACAAAATATAGCATATGTGCTACAGCTAGCGTTTCCACATCAAAGATCGATAATTTCTCCACCAAAAATGACACTCTCTCACCCTGTGCAGAGTGGGACGCCCCAATTTGGGTACGAACACAGTGAATCCAGTGCAGGAGACTTGGGCGCACATGGAGTAACTTCAGCGCCGTCAGAAGACTGAGCTGAAGTTCCTGTTAAAACAATAATTCGGCTTCCAACAATTGCTGGAAGCCGAATTATATCATTCCCCCACTATCCATGGCGGCCTGGAGGGGGAGTAGTAATTAACACGGCCGGGACTTGTGCAGAAGCAGGATCAGCCATAGGGCTGGTTCAGACGGGCGTTTTTGTGGCGTTTCAGACGCAGCGTTTTTTGGGATCTACTGCCCTCCCATGAAAGTGAATGGGAGCGTTTAGAGCTGGCTTTTGCAGGCTTTCATGAAAGCCTGGCGGTAGATCCCGGCGTTGCGTCTAGTCTCGAAAGCAACATGCTGCTTTAAGAGGCGGTAAACGCCAGGAAACAATAGCAGAGACCAGAACTGCTAGCCTTGAATGCTTCCAAAAAGCTAGCTTTTAAACGCTGGTGTTTGAACGCAATGCCAAGCAAAAGCTCAGCAGACGCCCATGTGAACCAGCCCATATACCGTCTGTATCCTGCGCCCAAGTCTCCTGGCGGTGAGTTCTCTCATAAGCCAGTGGTTCCCAAACATTTTTGGATGAGGGAACCCTTGATGGCTATGACATTTTTTTTTTTTTTTTTCAAGGCACGCCTCCGCAAAAACAAACTACCGAAATGCTGTTATGACCCTTATCAGGCGACGACCCACTCAAGTAGCTAGTGATGCTTATTAGGCACTGTGATTCCTCTCATGTTCAACTTCAACCATGGTTGTGGGGACTAAAGGTTAACTAGCAGGTAATGCAGCCACATTATATATCAGTGTGCGGTTGCATTACCTGATAGTATTGCACTAAGGATGGGGATGAATGCCGAGGTACACCAAGGTGCCGCGGCACCCAGTTTGAGAACCCTTGTCATAAGCATTGGGGTATACTACAATCACAGTAGTCTAACTAAAGCTTGTGGGGCATTGAACAGACTTGCCCCTGCCTTCTACAATCCTTTGCACGAATATGCATGGGCAATAAGACAGTGTTCTCTCCACCACTGCTCCAGTCAGTCAATTCCTCAATAGCTAGCAAACCTGCTGTCAATTGTGCAGTTCCATAAAAAGTAAAACTATTAAAAAAAAAATCAGTTACAGACGGATTCTCGCTTATGAAGTGTTTAGTGTGGGCTCCACCCTATCCCATCTACAGCATGCTACCACTCCAACTCCCTACCACCTGCTTCCAAGTCAGGATCCTCCCTACTTTTGAGTGTCATCACAGAGGTGATCAATCCCTATTGGTTTTATTAGAAGCCCCTCAACCCCTTACTTAGGTGGTTAAAATAGTCTGAAGGCTCTCCAAGTATTCCGATTTCACTGAAGCTTTTTGCATATTTGTTATTATTCTTGGCTCAGGTTATTCACCCGGTGTTCGCCTAGCCCTTCTTTACTGTCTTACATGCATACCATGTGATGCATGTTTGTACTGGTTTATCTCACAGTACAATTTATAAGGTTTGTTTGAGTGAGGGCTTGTTCACACTAAGGGCGCGTTCGATATTTCAGCGCTGGCGATTTTCAAAAATGCCCCAAAAGCGCTTGTGCAATGATTCCCTATGAGAGTGTTCACGTCTGAGCGGTTCGATTCCGATCCGCTCACCATAGCGCTGCCTATACCATTTTCGGGTTGATTTGCCTTGATGGAAGGAATTGGGAAATCGCAGAGCGCTTGAAAAAGTGCTTTGTATAGCGCTTTCATAAATAAATACATTGTATTTATTCATTTCCGGGTGAAAGAGTTCACATCCTGACTGACGTCAGGAAGCGGGGAAAAAAAACAAAATTGTTCTGCAAAAGTGCTTAGAAAAGCACTTTAAAAAATTGCAGCATACAGGTAAGGCAATTAAAAAAAATTTCTCGCAAAACGCTAGCGACTGCGATTTATGATGTGAACAAGGCCTGACAGTTTATCGTTTATCTAAAAGTGAACACACCTTTTCCTTTACCAGACAATTTAAAGGCTTGCCAGTGCTCCAGGCCAATTACTTTAGCACAACCTCCCCTTTTTTTTTTTTTTTTTTTTTTTTTTTTGTTACATTTTCCCTGCTTCAGTACTGCTAGTGTGTGTATTTATAGCCACATGTCACTAGGGGGCAGTGTGGGACAAAAAAGAGGACCGCATTCAGTTTATAGTTTCTGCTAGTAGAGAGAGAGAGAGATCAAAACATTCCAAGAATTTGCAGCTCAAGGAGTTCTGCTGACTGAGGATAAAAGCAGTGCACTAATCTTAAACGAGATAACGCTATTGAAGCTGCTAATGGGTTAACCTTGTCTAGTCTACTTGTATATAAAGCTTGGTGCACATTCAATTTTGACTTGAATTTACCACCTTCCTTACATATACCACAAACCTGCATATAAGCTAACTTGGACTATGACAGGGGCTTGTTACTATGGTAGGATTACATTGTGAGCTTCTCTGAGGGAAGGCTAGTGACAAAACTATATAATGTATAAGTGCTTCTGAAGATGTGACTGCTATATAAATAAATGTGTATCGGTAAAAAATTTAAACATCAATTGAGAAAGACTTAATTGAATTCCATTTGATGTTTTGAGAGAGCCTTGATTCATAGATTTTTGTTTAATGAAATCAAAACCCTTAATTAAACACCTTGTGTTGTGCACAAGGACTCTCTGTGTAGGTTTTCAGTCTCCCATTAGGATGGAATAAGTCAATGAGATTTATTATGCAGGGAACTCATTTCACAGGTCGTAGCACGCTTCCTCAGGCCAATACAAGTGCCAAGATAAAAACAGCCAATGGTGTTGAGCACTCAATACTATTGGCTGTCTTTATCTCTAAATAGTATTGTCTTCTCTGACTGTCGTCATTGAGGTAAGCCACCCTCATATGTCCACGTTTTATTTATTTTTTTTAAATCTAATTTTATTTTCACCTGGGCGCCTCTTTACCCTTATTGTGCTCCCATTAGGGTGGAGGTCTGATCATTCCACCCCCGGTGGGACACACAAGAAATCCCCTTATGGGTAAATCCATCTAGTTCTGCTTTGTATATTTTGTACAGATGTCTTGCCTGGATTAAGCTCTTTCAATTGGGACGAAATCCATACTTTCCCCAAAGATCCACTTTTTGTGGTAGACTGTGCTCTGTGCTTTAATTGTTCTCTCTTCTGTTATATCTGTGCATAATTGCGTATACTCTGGAACTCTGATTTCATTTGATTTCTTTTTTTTCTCTTTCTCTCTTTCCTTGTAGGTTTTCCACGCAGAAGTTGTTCTCCATCCCTTCTCCTTGAGGCAATGTCTGTTCCATCGCAGCTCCTCTTTCCTCTGATAAGGAACTGCGATCTTGGCAGGCTCTGCAGTTCCGTTTGTCATTGCCATCATAAACCTCTCTGCTGCCGCTTTGCTTATCCATCGTGGAAACCCAGCCGGTGCTTGGCAAATGGCAAGTTTGCAGCACCGTTCCGCTGGCCCAAGGAACAATGTATCCAACTGAGGAAGTATGTCACAACGCCTCAGAGATTTTACTTGACTCCTCCCCAAGTCAATAGCATCTTGAAAGCCAATGAGTATAGTTTTAAGGTGCCAGAATTCGATGGCAAGAATATCAGCTCAATCCTTGGCTTTGACAGTAATCAGTTACCGGCTAATGCTCCAATCGAAGACCGTCGAAGTGCTGCTACATGTTTACAAACCAGAGGAATGCTACTAGGTGTGTTTGATGGTCATGCTGGATGTGCCTGTGCTCAAGCGGTTAGTGAAAGGTTGTTCTACTATATTGCCGTTTCGTTACTACCTCATGAGACTCTTCTCGAAATTGAACATGCTGTAGAAAGCGGTCGTGCTCTGTTGCCTATCTTGCAGTGGCACAAGCACCCAAATGATTACTTTAGCAAAGAAGCTTCCAAGCTCTACTTTAATAGTTTACGGACCTATTGGCAGGAACTGATTGACCTTAACACTGGCGAGACCACGGATGTCAAAGAAGCTCTGATCAATTCGTTTAAGAGGCTGGACAATGACTTGTCATTAGAAGCCCAAGTAGGTGATCCTAACTCCTTTTTGAACTACTGGGTCTTGCGTGTTGCTTTTTCAGGAGCTACTGCATGTGTGGCTCATGTGGACGGAGTAGACTTGCATGTCGCAAACATAGGCGATAGTCGAGCCTTGCTTGGTGTCCAAGAAGAAGATGGCTCCTGGTCTGCAGTAACCATGTCTCATGACCACAATGCTCAAAATGAGTCTGAAGTGCAACGCCTCAAGACAGAGCATCCGAAGGAAGAGAAGACTGTTGTGAAGCAAGACCGACTCCTTGGCCTGCTTATGCCCTTTAGAGCATTTGGAGATGTTAAATTCAAATGGAGCATTGACCTTCAAAAACGTGTAGTAGAATCTGGCCCTGATCAGTTGAATGATAATGAATACACAAAGTTCATCCCTCCCAACTACTACACCCCACCTTACTTGAGTGCAGAACCAGAAGTTATACATCACAAATTACGACCTAAAGATAAATTCCTTATCCTGGCTACAGATGGTCTGTGGGAGACCATGCACAGGCAGGATGTGGTTAGAATTGTTGGCGAGTATCTCACTGGTGTTCACCATCAGCAACCTATAGCAGTAGGCGGCTACAAGGTCACCCTAGGACAGATGCAAGGCCTTCTCATGGAGAGGAGAGCCAGAATATCTTCTGTGTTTGAAGATCAGAATGCAGCCACTCATCTTATACGGCACGCTGTAGGCAATAATGAGTTTGGTACTGTTGACCATGAGAGACTGTCAAAAATGCTAAGTCTTCCAGAAGAACTGGCCCGGATGTACAGAGATGATATTACAATCATAGTTGTGCAATTTAATTCTCATGTAATAGGCGCTTATCAAGACCAGTAAAGCACTCCATACGGTTTCAGTTAACAAACGCCTACCTTGAGACAAATGTGGAGGCTGTTATTGGACCTGGTAGATGTCCGTTTTTCTGGTCTTTGCACTGCAATTTTTGAGTTGCATCTAGAACAAGTTTGCAAACTGGGCTTGTTTGTGGATTAAAGTAAGTCCTCTTCCATGGGAGGCTTAACTGCACACTTGCTGGGCAGTTCAGTACCCGCCCTTCCCCCTTTTCCCTAGTCTCTGCAGGTCACTAGGGCCTTTGGGCTGCAATTTCATGCAGCTGAATTGCAGAGTTTGGTAATGCTACTTGTCACGTTTGACAAGCAGTGGCGTTACTTGGTAAAGTATCAAGTCTCCTGTGAGGACGGCAACCTCCATGCTCAAATGCAACTTCATGGGAGTGCCACCTGTTAGCTGCCATGCTGAGCGCTAGCAAGCACCTGGCTGGTGGACAGAAGCAGCTGACAGGTGGAGAATTCACCACCTGTCAGCTGCTTATGGTAAAGAGGGCTTACTTGATCTGCATTTCCAGGTAAGTGACTCAGAATGGTACAATTAACAGAAGATCTGTAATGCAGACAGCTGGTTACCGGTTTAGGTATTCAACAATGGCGGCGTCCATATTTCTCTCCTGGCTAGAATAATCTGGAATAATAAAAAAAATTACATTTCGGTGGAATCGTGATGGAATATCCATGTTTCAGGGCATACTAGTTTTTTGTAGAAATTCAGGAATTTGATTTTCAGGCTTTGATTTTTTTTTCCCCTCCTCCGGATTTGTCCTCAGAAAAACGCCAATTCCACAAAAGGCAGAAATAGTACATTTGACTGCTGTTTGATCATTCTGACCCTTGACCCCACATTCACCATTGTCAGCAGTTGATCTCCAGTAGTATTAGGATTTGGAGTACGCTTCAAATACATAATCGATGACACCGGTGTTGGTAAAGCATGCCTATTATTGCAGTTCACAAAGTAAAAAGGAGTCGGCACCACCGAGGGTAATTTATAGCTCTTTTATTTATAAAAAATAAATAAAATGGGTCACAGTAACGGAAGCTGTTTTGGGCTGTCATAGCCCTTTATCAATCTGCTAATGACCACCTTGGTCATTAGCAGTTAAAGGGCTTGGACAGCCCAAACCGGTGTTGGTTACTGCAACCCATTTCTATGAATAAAGAGCTATAAATTTACCTGGGTGGTGCCGACCATTTCTACTTTTTTGACATTAATGGTCCCAAGAGACACTGGGGTGGGGTCTATGCACACCACTTTTTGCATCAGTGCTGCCTACCTTTGCTTGTGTTACTATTATTGCAGCTCACAGACAAGCTATTTCAGCCTGTGCATGATCTGACGATCAGGGTAGAATTTGGTGCATGAATGATCACTATTGAGGGCAAGCAAATAAAGCTTAAGATTTGGGACACTGCTGGTCAGGAATCCTTTTGGTCACTCGCACCTTATTACAGAAGGGCAGCTGGTGCTTTTATTAGTTTATGACATCACGAGGAGAGACTTTTAACCACCTCACAACTTGGTTGGAAGATGCCCGCCAGCATTCAAATTCAAATATGGGGCTCATGTTAATTGCCAATAAAAGTGATTTTTAAATTAAGAAGAGAAGTGAAGAAAAATCTCCAGGAGTTAGGCCTCTTTTTTTTCCACGGACTGTTGAGCTGTGTGCTCAGCAAGCAGTTACCAGGCAGCAGTGAGAGTTTGAAAGGCATTTCACTGCCTGTCAACAGTCCATGGAAAAGAGGCCTTAGTGTGTGCTAGTGATGGTCAATGAGATGCAAATAGTTGAGTTAAAGCAGACATTAACCAATCAAATTCCACCTTTGTGTGGTTGGTCCATTTTTAAGCTGAATAAACTTGCATTCAGAATTTGCATAATCCTACATTTGCGTCTCATTGACTATTCCTAGTGTGCGCTGAGTACATTGCACCACAAATGCCAGTGTTACCACTGACGCTCCATTCCACTTTTGCCTATTGGTGGGCTGTGTGTCTGGTCATGCCTACCTTTCAAATGCACTTTTAGATTGCAACAATGCCACGCTGCGTTGAATTTGCACACAAACCTCCCCAGCTGGTAGGGATAAGCAAGAAAGATTTTGTGAAATCGTCTTGCAGAGTGCCGGCCATATACGCAAGGGATAACTTGCTTTAAAGGGAACCTGAAGCGTGTTAAATTGTTGTAAATTGTTAAATTGTTGCATAATGTAGCTGCAAATGAATATTACATACTAACCTCACCGTCAGTTCCTCTTTAGAAGCTCACCATTTTCTTCTTACAGTGATCCCTTCCAGTTCTGACAAGATTTTGTCAGAACTGAAATAGACCAGTTGCTGTCAATTATATATATATCAGCAGCTGTCAGTTACAACGGAATGAGCAAGGTAATGTCCATGTTTCCCTATGACTCAAGTAGATGATATTACAGTTTAACCACTTGCCGACCGCGCACTCATAACGCGCGTCGGCAAAGTGGTAGCTGCAGGACCAGCGACGCACATCTGCGTCGCCGGCTGCAGGCTAATTAATCAGCTTCCTGTCAATTCACGGCGGGGGGGTTCCGTGAATAGCCTGCGGGCCGCCGATCGCGGCTCGCAGGCTAAATGTAAACACAAGCGGAAATAATCCGCTTTGTTTACATTTGTACAACGCTGCTAACAGTAGCAGCGTTGTACTAGATCAGCGATCCCCGGCCAATCAGCGATGGGGATCGCTGTCACATGACATGTTAGAGGCTGCACAGGACAGATCTGTTCCTGTGCAGCCTCCGATCTCCGGGGTAGGGAGGGAGAAGAGGGAGAGGGGGAATCCTCCGGAGGAGGGGGCTTTGAGGTGCCCCCCCGCCACCCACACGCATGCAGGAGCGATCAGACCCCCCCTAGTGGGGAAAAAAAGGGGGCAATCTGGTCGCTCTGCCTGTTGTTTGAGCTGTGCTGGGGGCTGTAGAGCCCACCCAGCACAGATCTTCTAAATCAGCGCTGGTCCTTAAGGGGGGGTAAAGGCTGAGTCCTGAAGTGGTTAACAGTGTGCTGACCAAGAAGCTGTTATGGGGTAATGGCCATTTTTAAAATGGAGGATGGAGAAATCCATTGTTCACAGTGGACAAATAGGACAGAGGAGAAAAATTGAGGAGTGGACTACATGGGAGGTAAGTATGATCTGTGTATGGTTATTTTGACTTTTATTTTCAGTTCAGGTTATCTTTAAGATCCACTCAAGTCTCTCATGATTGATTTTTCTTTACCTTATTTTCTTATTTGGCCTTCTTCAGCATTAAATTCTAAGCTGAATTGCCGCATTCCCGCGGCAGATTTATTTATAGCCCTGAAATTGCCCAGCAAAGTTCCACGACTTTGCAAGTCATAGATTTTGCTGCCTGGTAGAGGCAGAGCTTTGCGTAGTAGCTCTCTTATCTAGTAAATCTCTGCCTCTCCCCGCCACCCTCAGTGAAAGAAGACTGAGAGGGGCGGAGATCCACAGAGATTGACTGACTGGATAAGAGGCAGAGTTACTGCGTACAGTTCCAGAGCCCTGGGACTTTGCTAGGCAATTTCAGGGCTATAAATAACTCGTTCTGATGCAGGGATACGGCGCTTCAGCTTAGAATTTAATGCTGAAGAAGGCAGAATAAGAAAATAAGGTGGTAAAAAAAAAATTAGACTTCAGCCTCTCTTTAAAGGGAACCTAAACTGAGAAGGATATGGATTTTTTTTTTTCCCTTTTTAAAATTAATACCAGTGGCCTGACTCTCCTGCTGATCCTGTGTCTCTAAGGGATGGAACCCACAAGAGCGCTTTCCAAAGCATTTAGGGAGTGCTTGAAACCGCTAGCGATTTTTCAAAAACGCTCAGCTATTGTTAACAGATGTGCCAACTTCCACTGGAGTGTTTGTGATTCCCAAAATTGCAAGCGCAGGACATGCAGCATTTTGTTAGCGCTTCAATGTAAAGTATTTAATCACTGGCATAATCGCTCAGCAAAACTTGCACGGAGTGATTTTGTTAGTGTTATTAAAGTTAATGTACACTGTAACAAAATTAAAAATAAATGAAAGGACCAATCAGACTTTAAAACGCTAATTGCTACACAACTGCTGGCAAATTGTTTACACTTTCTAAAAACTCTCATGAAATCGCTTACAACTGCTCATGTGAAACTATTGCGATTAGCGATAGTGTTTTGTAGTGGGTTCCAGGCCTTGTACTTTTAGCCACAGCCCCTGAACAAGCATGCAGATCAGGTGCTCTGACTGAAGTCAGACTGGATTAGCTGCATGCTTGTTTCAGGTCTGTGATTCAGCCACACTGCAGCTAAACAGACCAGCAGGACTGACAAGCAACTGGTATTGTTTAAAAGGAAACCTCCATATCCCTCTCTGTTAAAGGGAACCTAACCTGAGGATATTGATTTTTCCTTTTAAAATAATACCAGTTGCCTGACTCTCCTGCTGATCCTGTATCTCTAATGCATTTAGCCACAGCCCCTGAACAAGCATGCAGATCAGGTGCTCTGACTGAAGTTAGACTGGATTAGCTGCAAGCTTGTTTCAGGTGTGGGATTCAGCCAGAACTGCAGCGAAAGATCAGCAGAACTGCCAAGCAAATGGTATTATTTAAAAGGGAATATTCATACTCCTCTGTTTAGGTTCCCTTTAAAGTGGACCCAAATTAAAAATGCAAGATTTCAGAAATAAAATTGATTTTCTAAATCAGAATAGCAGCCTTTTTTTCAGCTGCATGATGACAAATATAAAATATTTTACATTTATTGGAGAAACCCCTCCCTTCCTTTCATATTGCCGGGACAGAATCCGGCAGACTGGTGGAGTAGGAGGTGTCTGGCAAAGGAGGAATTGCTAATGGCTGCCACCTGTATAACACTAGTTATGAAAAGAGATGGGTGAAAAGCATGCACTGAAATGCTCATAGGCTTGAAGGATTGTTTATTTCTCTTTTGTATGTGTCAGAGTGGTGCAACTAAATATTTTGAATTAAAAAAAGTTTGGTTTGGGTCTGCTTTAAGGTTCCCTTTAAAGTGGACCTCCAGAGTAAATAAGAAAACCCTGCAGCCTGCAAGTTAAAGAAAGTTATATTTACCCGAGAAGCCTTGTCCCGCGATGCCGTCCCAAAGTCCCTGCATCACCTGACTTTCGGTGTCTGGCATTCATGCACAGCCTGAAACCTCTTTGAACTGCAATAATAGGCATGATTTTAAAATGGGGCCTTTAACTGGAGAATTCTTATAGTGTACGTATCACTTTCCTGTGTGGTCACTTTGTAGTTTGTGTTTAGTATGCTGGCCACTTATCGCAAGGTATCAGCAATAGCAATATGTCCTAATGAGTCTTTCACATTCACATGTTAAACGTATACAGGCCATACCAAAGCGGATCTGGGGGCTCCTGTCTGCTCCTCTATGCGCAACATTTGTCACATGTAAACTATTGCAGGAAGCAAACTGCAGAAACCAGTATTGGGTATAAGTGGTAACTGCACTCCGTGTGTGTACAGCTCAAGCTCCAATTACCAAAGTTTATATCAGGTTGTAATGCTGAATATTTTTACTGCGTAGTGTGCTTGCCTTGTTGTGCATGGTGTTTGCTTGCCTGATATCACTCTAGTGACTAGTTTTGCACAGCAGGCTTAGAGCCCCTTATCTTGTGAGCCTTCTAGAGTGGCAGTCAGGCCTTGTAATTCCTATGTGTTTTCTGCATATCTGTTAGTCATGGTTGTTGTTTCAGATCTGGGGGAGAAAATGTACCGGTATCTTCAGAGCTTTCTGCCAGACTTTGCCATTATTTGCTCCTGCAGAAAGTACCTAGGCCCTCTGCACTTAAAACTAGGCTGTCTTCCATGTCCCTACGGGTTGCATTTAATCATTTTGCAGTGTGCTGACTCCTTGCAGATGTCACACATCCTCTATTGCATTTTTGTTTTGTTGTTTTCTAAGGCCACGTTCACACCATACATGTCTTCTGCATCTCCTAAAACACATTTGCATGTGCTACTGACAATCTATGGGTCTGTTCACATTTAGATGTGGTGTTTTTTTTTTGTTTTTTGTTTTTTAACGCATACAAACACCTTGCAAAATCTGCATTTTGCAGTGTGCAGATGTGAATGTAGGTGTTTTATTTGTTTTAACTTATCTTTGAACTAGGGTAGTGGAGGATCTTTATTGTCAAGCAGAATAAAAATAGGCGTCTACTGACATAAAACCAAGGGTGCAATACATGCATGCTTAGTACTGGCACCTTAAACAACGCACATACATACACTTTTTTTTTTTTTTTTTTTTTTTTTTAATGAGATTTTTTTTATTTCTTTTTTTAACTGAACATGTACCTGAGTTGCTGGATATGTTTATAAAATGCACTGAGATGAGAAGCGCTGGACCTTAATCCAAGGAGGAGTGGGGTGGAGATGCTAGGTAAGGTGGTAGAGGAGCCAGTGTAGAAGGGGGGGGGGGGGGGGTGTTGATGTATGCTGACTGGTGCAGATGTGGATGTGTGTCTGCAGGGGAAGCAGGGCTGTGGAGTAGGTACAAAAATCATCTGGCTCCTCAGTTTATGAAGCCTCCCAACTCCTCCTCCTTAGTCTAAGGGCCTATACATATGGCATCCGTTTGTCTGTAGTTGTGAGGCATCGACAAACAGACAAGAAACAACTGCATATTTATGGCAGTGACAATTCGAGTTTGCGACACCTGACAACAGAGTGAAGACACAACGGAAGCTGTCTGCCACAGACTACATATAGTAGCGACTGCTGTCTGTAGAACACTTTCGTACAGGACACCAACAGACTAAGCGACGGTTCGTGAGACAAAGGTCACAAGAGATTCATCAGTTGAATCGCTCAAACATGGCTGTGTCTGCAGACAGTTGACAGTGTTTGTCTCTGTCTGTTTCCACATGAACAAACCGTCACTCAACACGTCTGTACAGACATTGCTATGCTGTGTGTATAGGCCTTTATACTTACCCAAGCTATGGAGTTGTTACTAAAATCATCCGACTCTTCAGTTTTATGAAACCTCAATCTCCTCCTTAGTCTAATACTTACCCAGACTATGGAGTTGGTACAAAATCATCTGACAACTCATTTTTATGAAACCTCCACCTCCAGGTATCCAAAATTACTGACTCCACATCCCTGAGGAGAACTAATGCAAATCTAATGCTGGATCCACACGGTGCGTTCGTGCACTCGATTTCCCGTTGATTCGTTTATTTGCCACATGTCCAATTTGGATTTCGATGGATCGTTAGGTCGATTCACATGCAAAGTATGCCGAATTGACCTAACAATCCATCGAAATCCAAATCGGAGATGTTGGAAATAAACAAATCGACGTGATTCGAGCGGGAAATCGAGTGTGCGAATGCACGGTGTGGATCCAGCATTAGACTTTGCCTGTAGATGAATGTTTTTTTTTTTCTTTTTTTAATTGTGCACTTTGAAGGTTTGGAGGCTTGCAGCTTGGCGGACAAGATGGAGCTTGACTGGTGAAGCTCTTGAAAATTGGAACAAAGCAACAGCTCTGCCTAGGCAACTGTGCAGGAACACTTTCTGGCCTTGTATGCACCCATGCTTACACCAGTGCTTGCTTATTTTGTATACTGTTATTACCTTATTTGATTTTTCCTCTGTCCAATGCGTATGAACTCTTCCTCCAGTAATGGGCGGTATATGCGTTATGTTTGGATGTCCTTTTTTAGAACTCTATAAATAGACTTTTTAAAGCATGTCTGCACTTTCAAACCTGACTTATCTGCTCCACAAGAAATGTGTATACGCAGTAACGTCAGAATAGGTTTTGCTATATCTACACAAAAATGCAATAAACTTTCATTTCATAAAAGTGGACACATATAAAATACCTATGTATTTCTCACAAGCAGTCAATTTCTATATACTTTCTACAGTTTATTCATTTATAGCAATACAGAGTGCAGTAACCTATGGTAACAAATTGCAAATATGTATAAAGCTTTTATGGGTTATTTCTTTGCTCGGTCTTCCTAGTTTTAGACAATCAGTCTGCAGATGTTGTGGTGTTTTTACTTTTCGCGTTGTGATGACTACATTATACCATATATGTTAATTGGAATTTATATATATATATATATTTTTTTCATTGTTTCAAACTGTAATGACCCTCAGAAGGGTTTTACTCAAGATATGTTGACTAGGGACACTTTACATTACAGGAGAGCTGCATAAAATTTGCATCAAGTCAGAATTTGTATCTCACTGACCATCCCTACTATAATTAATGGGCAGCACAGAGCAGGAGCCATCATTGTCATTCGTCACATGCACTAATCTGACTGGCAACAAACTTTGACACTCCTGTCTGCCAACGGCTGTTCTGCAGTTATGTGGAATGACTGACTTTTTCTGCACATGAAAACAAAGCAAGAAAGCTCAAGCAAAGTTATCCATTGACCTTTAGGCTACTTTCCCACCAGGACGTTGCGTTTTAGGGGACGTTATGGTCGCATAACGTGCCCCTAACGCAACGCCTGGTGGTGTTGGATGTGGACGTCAGAGCGAGCCGCGTTGTGCAGCTCACTCTGGCGTTCGTGATGCGTACTCTTGGACGCATGCGGCATCACGTGGTCCCGCCAGCTAATCGCCGTACAGAGCGGCCGCTCCAGGAAGTAAACCCTGCACACGTCACAAAGTGCAGTGAATATTAATTAGCCATGTGCCTGGCTGCTCTCCCCTCCTCCCAAACATTACTGGGCATGTGCAAGCAGTCTAAAGTACAGCATGCAGCACGTTGTCTTGACATCTTGCGTTACAATGTAACGCAACGTGGGCACTGTGAACAGCCCATTGACTTTTCATTACTGTGCGATGGGCTGCGTTATAGGCTGCATTAACGTGCGCCTGTAACGTCCCACTGTGAAAGCAGCCTTACTATATAAAGAGCCTTTAGTTTTTACTCAACAAACCTAGAATTTCCCATCAAGCAGTATCGGTCCATCACTAGCCAGTATAGATGGTGAATGAGATGCAAATACTTCCAACTTTCATGCAAATTTTTGTGTAGCTTGAAAATTGACCTATCAGATGCTACAGCTGAAGCCTTTGTTCTTTTTTACCTGCATATATTTGCATACAATCTGCATCTCATTGACCATCCCTACTAGCCAGGCATGGTGGGTCCAGCTTGTTTTTTTTTTTTTGTTTTTTTTAAGTTAAATGCTGCAGAGTTTTACAGTTGACAGACCTACAATTGGTTATAATCTCCTCCCTTTACATTTAACACTTGTAGTTCTGTAAATATTACAAGATGGCATGTCTAAATTCTAGACTTGTATCTATATTGCTTTGTAACAGAAAGAAAGCACTTGATGTCTGTACCTTACTGGCCCTTTTGGGCACTATCTTTGCTGTAGTTTCTGAATACCAGGAGGGCCTTGCAAGAACTGGACAGTTTTGATAGCACTTAATTTTACGTGTAAACTCACGTCTGAGCTGTTACAATATTTAAGTTGCATTTGCAAATACAAATACTGCAATTATTATTATACGTGCTAAATGTTTGTAGTGTGTGTGTATATATACTATAAGACAACAATAATATAGCGTTGTTTTTTGTTTTTTTTGTATTAAAAAAAAATGCTTGTATTAAACATATATTAAAACATATTTTGGAGTCTGCTTGTTATTTTAATCAGAACCATAAACTTAATATAATAAAAAAATAAAAAAATTCCCATTATCCATAAGCTCAAGCAATCTCACTAATATTATAAATGCGAAAGTTTGGATGTCTGTTACTCAATCACGCAACAATGGCTGAGCGGATTTGAATGAGATGTGGCACACACATAGTACATTATCTGGGATAACATATAGGATACTTCTCATCCCCATAACCAAAAAGTGGGCGGAGACAAATACAAATTTCACTGGGAAAATTTATACTGGTGCCATTCTAACACTGTTAATGGCAGGGCTCTCAAACTTTGCACAGTTGGTTACTGGGTGACTGGGATTAGTATTCAGAAAAGTAGGTGGAGCCTACAAAAGCCAATCAAAATTCACCTATTGATTTTCAAGGGGAATATTTAATTGTTGCCATTTTTGCTTTGTTAATGGCACAAGCCTCAAATCTGGTACAGTTGGTCATTGGGTTACTGGGATTCAAATTCAGAAAAGGGAGTGGAGCCACAAGCATCCAATCATATTTGTTTCATTTCAATGCAACTGACGCCAAAGACTGCAAAGCTCAAAAACTAGGTCATTGAGTAATTGTGTGGTAGGGTTAGAAAAAGTGGGTGGAGCCAACCAAATACATATCCGGGCAACACCGGGCCATCAGTTAGTGAGAAATAAAAATTCAGGCCTTTCAGGATGCATTAATCTACATTTACACTTCTTTATACAGTGATAAACCAGTCAAGTCTGTCCTTTGTCTTAATTTGTTTTTGAGTACTGTATTTCAACATTAACTAACAGAGATTTTATGGTAAGTATATTGTATGGGGTATAGTGCCTTTTTTTTTTTTTTTTTTAAACTGTCCAACAAGAACCAACACTTCCAGTTGGTGCTGGATAATGGGGGTTTTACTGTGTGTGTCTCAAAAACTTGATGGAAGCTTCCGGATTCTTCCAAAACTTCCTACACCGTCCTCTGGACCTTCGCCACCACTCAGGACCCTCCTGCACATTGCAACTGTTCTACTCTTTATGCACTAGCATGGCCACACTGCTCCCACATGAGTACGCCTGCACAGTAGCATGGTGCCATGGAAGATGCTGGCGCTATGTACATCAATGGAGCTGCTCGGGCTTACTGCACAGGCACGGTGGTGCTCATGCTTGAAGAGGAGCGCACTCGCGAGCGGGGAATATAAAAAGAGCATGTCTGATACTTTTGGGGAGTCTGCACTAGTCAAAGGTGGACCAGAGGACACAGGGCGCCTCTACAGGATCTAGAGGGTTCCCTCTTAGGTAAGTATTTGACTTTTTGTCCTGAGGTGCGACTCGGGTAAACTTTAAAGGACATCTGAGGTGAAAAAAAATGGATGAGAAAAACAATTGTATCCATCCTACTTCTAAAAATTACTAATGACGGGAAAGTGTTTTATGGCTGTAATTACTTATCAGTGAGGGTTATGCTATAGTCTGACCCAGTCCGACCTGGACAAAAACTGTCACTTGTCACAACTAATCTTTAACTCTTTCAAGCAAAGAAAAAAAAGGAACTCAGCCTAGTTATTTGTGTGCTTGGCACTGTACATACACGTTTTATCTCATCATGACACATGTCACTTTGGTTGTCCTTTAAGCATGCAATGTAGCTCACAACAGCCTTGGCTGAGGAGTTCAGTATGATGAGTATTTTTCTCTGCTTATATAGAGGGTTTGGATAAGGGGCAGTTCATGGGGACAGGTAACAGTGCTGTTACTACCTCTCAGTTGCCTTGGAGCTTGAAAAATGCATTTTTGTTGGGCTGGGAAACTGAACGTTCCTAATAAGATACATCTTCTGTTTTATAGCAAAACTGCCGCTCCCTTTTTTTTTTAATCTTTAATGAACACAAGAAAGTATGTGCTCACAGCTAAGATATCAAATTACACTTGTGATTACTTGAAGATGAAGGAGAATTAGACAGGCTCTTCTCTCTACAAACACACAGGGCCCATATGCAATTCACTTTTTCTCCTGAGTTTTCTCCTAGGTGATATTTTCAAACTTGTCGAATTATCAAATTTTGATAGTACTTTTTAATTTACTTGTTGGTACTTTTTTAGTTGGAAAGTTATTTTAAATAGAAGATGAAAAATTATATCCTAGGTGAAAACTCAGGTGATAAAGTGAATTGCAGATGGGCCAGTAGCAATAGTTTGGGTCCACTTTAAGTCGTTTCCATTTCTGAATATGCAAATCATTTCTTTATATCCATGAAAGGTAGACACCCTTGCTGAGCCACTGGTGTCCAGTGTGCCTATTTCCTATTCATTTTACAAAGCCATAATAGTCCAGCTTGCATACAGCTATTTTAGGTTCACTGGTCCTCATTAGGTCAAGACATGGATTAAAGGGGAACTGAAGAGAGAGGTATATGGAGGCTGTCATGTTTATTTCCTTTCAGACAATACCAGTTGCCTGGCAGCCCTGCTGATCTTCTGCCTCTAATACTATTAGCCATAGCCCCTGAACAAGCATGCAGCAGATCAGGTGTTTCAGTGGTTCAGACTTATAAGTCTGATCTGACAAGACTAGCTGCATGCTTGTTTCTGGTTTTAATCAGATACTACTGCAGAGAAATAGACCAGCAGGGCTGCCAGGCAACTGGTATTGATTAAAAGGAAATAAACATGACAGCCTCCATATACCTCTCTCTTCAGTTCCCCTTTAAAGTAAACCTGTGATGGTGAAATGAAAAGATTTTATACTTACCCGAGGCTTCCTCCAGCCCCCATGAGCATCGATGCGCCCCTCACCGTCCTCCCGATTGCCTCCGTTTGGCCGCAATCAGCTCCCGTAATCTGGCTCAGTCATGTCAGTTGGCTCTTCTGCGCATGTGAGGCGCCTCTGTGCATGCACCTCTGTCCTTCCTCCTCAAGACTACATGACTAGTACCTGACTAGTTATGGCCTTCAGGTTTCTGATTCTTCATGCTTCTCCTGTCACTTTCCTCAAAGCCAGGCTGGGACCTACAAAACAGAAGAAGCATTTGTAGAAATGTCTTATACACACCTCCGAAACCTGAAAGGTGCTGCCCTATTCTTATCTCCATGGATACCAGAGTAGATATATATGGCATACATCTCTTTTTGTCATGTAATTGGGACAGACATGAGTTCCACTTTCATTAAATGCATATAACATATATTGGGGTTGCATAAATCCTCTTGTAATTGAAAACTTGCTTGAAACCAATGCACCAGTATACAACCGGTTGTGCAGGATTTCCCAGCATTCTCATAGTTTTTGTCATTGGTTAACAAAATAGGAAGGTACAATTCTGGCATCTCAGTGTCTGTAGGTAAAAGAGGAACTCCGGTCTCTGCCCTAGCCTCCACCTACACACCTTTTCCTCCACACACGTCAATGTTTAGTTTCACTTTTATCTTCTAAAAAATTAAAACTGGGGCGGTTGATGTTACTTCCTGTACCAACTGGCAGAACTACATTTTCCACAATCTTTGGCAATGACAGTTAGCAGCTAACACCCTTGTGACAATGTTGAAGTGATTGACAAACTGTGCACTTCCCGTTATTTCTGGAAAGACCACAATGGCCCAGGCCTTGTGTGGCTGCTGGCCAAGGGGGTGGATGAAATGGAAGAGGGTTTGCTGCATATGGAAGTGGAGCAAATGGAGAACACCACATGGAAGAAGGGAGCTGCTGCCGAGTGGAGCTATACATAAAAGAGAGTTGCTGGTTTACATGACTTACAAGTGGAAGAGGGGGCTGCACATGAAATGGGAGAGAGGCTGTTGCACATGGAAGGGTGAGCCACAAGAAAGTTGCCCTATGGGTAGAAAAAGTATAAATCCATCTATGACAATAAACAGGGCCGGATTTCTGGCAAGGCCCCATAGGCCATGGCCTAGGGCACCAAAAATTTAGGGGCGGCTCAGTGAGGGGCAGTAAAGATGTTCTGTGCAGCCATCCCTATCTACAAGGATATCTTTAACCCTATGTACTCTGTGTCCTGTACTTGTGTCGTCCCTGCAAAACCTGTAAGCTCTATCCTGCAGGTACACATCAGCCTAACTTTCATGGTGACAAAGTGGGTCCATCATTAACAAGATGGCAAACATAACATAAAAGTTCTTAAAGAGACTCTGTAACAACAAAAACCTCCCCTGGGGGGTACTCACCTCGGGTGGGGGAAGCCTCCGGATCCTAATGAGGCTTCCCACGCCGTCCTCTGTCCCACGGGGGTCTCGCCGCAGCCCTCCGAACAGCCGGCGACTGTGCCGACTGTCAGTTCAATATTTACCTTTGCTGGCTCCAGCGGGGGCGCTGTGGCGACTTTCGGCACGGAAATAGACGGAAATACCCGATCTCCGTCGGGTCCGCTCTACTGCGCAGGCGCCGGAAACTTGCGCCTGCGCAGTAGAGCAGACCCGACGGCGATCGGGTATTTCCGCCTACTTCGGCGCCGAGAGGCATCAGAGCGCCTGCGCAGGAGCCAGGAAGGTAAATAATGACGTCACCGCTGCCCGGACTGCACGGAGGGCTACAGCGAGACCCCCGAGGGACGCAGGACGGCGTGGGAAGCCTCATTAGGATCCTGAGGCTTCCCCCACCCGAGGTGAGTACCCCCCAGGGGCCGTTTTGGCGTTACAGTTCCTCTTTAAGGAAAACATAATTTATAATCTATACGCGTATTACTAAACTACTTATTGTCTGTGACATCCAATGATGGAAAGTAAGTAGAATTCTGATTGGGGCACACAGAGATAACAACCATACAGACAGTATAGTTGGCCTTGGGCGGTAAAAAGTACAAATCCGGCCCTGACAATAAAAAAGAGTAAAAGAAAAGATTACAGTAACTGAATGCCACTGTCATCATCAATACAAAATATTGATTTTTATTCAACACCTCCTGCTGTACAATACAAAAAGATAACAGTAGCTCAAAGTACAACCATACTTTCATTTAGCTTAGCACAAATATGGGTATGATGTGTCATTTTTACACTTCGCTTAAAGGGACCCTGAGCAATAGATAAAAATTAAATCGGTATTTACCTGGGGCTTCCTCCAGCCCACCGTAGGCAGCGAGGTCCACCGGCGTCCTCCTGTCTCCTCTGCCGGTCCCGCTGACAACTTCATTATTGGCGACACCTGGGCCACGTGTTGGCACGTAGCAACCAGCGTGACAGTCCTGCACATGCGCGGTTCAGAGTTAGAAAACCGCGCATGTGCAGGACTGTTACGCCGGCCGCTGTGATGACAGGTTCAGGAAGTGTTGGGCCGACACTCGGACCGGATATCGCCGGTAATAAAGTCACCAGCAGGACCAGCAGAGGAGCCAGGATGACGCCGGGGGTCCTTGCAGCCTACGGTGGGCTGGAGGAAGCCCCAGGTAAGTACCAATTTCATTTTATCTATTGCTCATGGTCCCTTTAAGGTGCCCATACATCTAACAATTTTGTGGCCCGATTGACCATCTGAATCAATAAGTTTATCGAATCTGATTCGATATGATCAGATTCAATCCAATTTGGGCCGGAATTGGTCAGACATATCAGTCGAGCTTGCTGCAAAATCTCGGTCTGGCGTGGTTGATCGGGTGCAAAGTAGTAATAGCGTGCGATATTGCGACGAACGATGTAAGTGACGGACCCCTGGCTGCTGCCCCCCCAGTGTAAAATGTCACCCGCCCCAGCTGTGACAACCAGCCTCCTCCATCATCGTCTCGCGTGGCACCAGACACGTGTGTGACATCACACACTCCCCACGTGGTGGTGCTCACGGTAACACCGGATGTGGGGGTGATGGCAGATGAGGCCAGGAGTCGTGCCAATGGGACAGGTGGGAATTTACACTGCACAGACACTGAGGGGGAAATTGTCATTTGGAGGCGGCAGAGGTGGCATGGTACTAGGCTGATTCTGAATAGATTTCATGCTGAATCAGTCTGTGGTGTGTGGGCAGGCAACAGATTCTCCAATCAGATATTTCGATCAGAGGGAGATCTGTCTCTTGGTCAATCTGCCTATACTTCGCTAAATGTACGGGCACCTTTAGAGCTACCCCTTAAGCACCCTGACACCAGTAAAACTTACAGTCCCAACTGAATCCACAGATGGCACAAAATGTTCCAATCAATGCACAGGGAAGGAGGAGTGCATGTCTGGGGAACCATATTCTTCTGTACTCCTGAGGTTGGTTGCACACATGTGCGGTGCAATTTGCGCGCAGCAGAAGAGCCCTACTGCATCGCACCGTACCATTGCACCTGTCTTGTTCCCTGCAGCAGACTGAGCCGACTGGGTAATTTCATACCTCCAAACTTTTTCAGATGAGAGAGAGGGATGCTTTAACCACTTAAGGACCAGGGGATATTTCGCTGATCAGTGCTGCGCGGGCTCTCCAGCCCACAGCACAGATCAGCAGGCAGGCAGGGCGATCAGACTGCACCCCTTTTTTCCCCACTAGGGGGATGTCCTGCTGGGGGGGTCTGATCGCCACCGGCTGCTTTGGTTTTTTTGGGGGGGGGGGCTCCTCAAAGCCCCCTCCACAGGGCTATTCCCCCCTCCCTCTCCTTCCCTCCCTCTCCTCCTTACTGTGGGCGGCACAGGACGGCGATCCGTCCTGCGCCGCTTCTAATAGGCGTCAGCCTATCAGACTGCGGCGATCCCCGGCCAATCAGAGGCCGGGGATCGCCGATCTCCTTTTTTTTTTTTAATTCTTTTTATTAAAGATTTTCTTTTAAAAACATTACAAAACATGTAAATACATTTAAACCCAAGCTCCAGCACACGCAGGTGAGGAGATAAGAAGGAAAAACTTGCTACAAGAAAAGATATATAATCTATCGATCACATGAGATGGTCAGAGCACAGCCTTGAGAAACAGAATACAAAGGATTCAGTAACAACCCTATGGCCAACCCAATTTAAGCCCACAAAAAAAACAAAAAACAACCCAGGTTAACCAAAGGATAATGTATTGCGGCTCTTAATATATAAGAGGAGACAGAGACTATGAACATATTTGGAAAGAGACAGATTCCCCCCCATCCACTCTAAGAGGTATATTGCCGTTATGTGGTATCTTTATTCAGCGTCCAGTGGCCCCAAACCTTTTTAAATTTATGAGCACAGCCTCTTGCAATATAAGCCGCTTTGTATAAGTGGAGGGAATTATTTATTAGTTTTTTCCAGTACTGGGTGGATGGCGGAGAAGGTTGTTTCCAGTTAAGTACAATCGCTTTTCTATAATAGAATAGGAGTAGGCCAATTAAGCTCCTTTGTGCTCTGGTTGGAGCAAGGGTATGTATATTCCCAAGTAGGCAAAACATTGGTTCAGGAGAAATGTGAGCTTTAGTTACCGACCCAACAATCCGGCAAATATCCCTCCACTGTGGAGCAATCAAAGGGCATTCCCAGAAAATATGTTCAAAGATAGCCTGGACAGCACCACAGCGCCAGCAAAGACCAGAGCCTTGGCTATCGAATTTAAGTATTTTGGATGGGGTCAGGTATGCCTGGTGGAGGTTTTAAACTGCATTGATTTGTCTCTGGTGGAGATCAAATATTCAAAAGGTTTAATCCGGGCATTTTGCCAATCCTCATCATCTAAGTCGGGTATGAGTTTAAAGAGTAACTGTTAGCCCCCAAATTGAATTTTAAAACACTATTGCAATGTTTTATTTATTATATAAGTGATCCAAAAAGTCAATGCACAAGTTAAAAATCAATCTAATTTTGTTACTATCTAACCTTTTCCCCCAGCTCCGGACGCAAGCCGCATATCAGATGCTATAGCATGCAGAGCATGCCTATGTCTGGCCGACCCCCCTCTCCCCCCCAGGACCAGGTGCCAATATATTCTCCCCACCGCAGCTGACCGCTCTGACACGGAGACAGAGCGGCAGCACTTCCAGAGCAGCACCGCAGAGCAGCCGCCGCCGAGTCACATGTGAGAGAATCACATGTGAGAGAGATGCACGGCGCTGGCTGCTCTGCGGTGCTGCTCTGGAAGTGCTGCCGCTCTGTCTCCGTGTCAGAGCGGTCAGCTGCGGTGGGGAGAATATATTGGCACCTGGTCCTGGGGGGGAGAGGGGGGTCGGCCAGACATAGGCATGCTCTGCATGCTATAGCATCTGATATTCGGCTTGCGTCCAGAGCTGGGGGAAAAGGTTAGATAGTAACAAAATTAGATTGATTTTTAACTTGTGCATTGACTTTTTGGATCACTTATATAATAAATAAAACATTGCAATAGTGTTTTAAAATTCAATTTGGGGGCTAACAGTTACTCTTTAAGCCACAGCCTTTTGTAAGTATTTATATGAGGCTCGGTAATCAAAATTATATTTTGGTAAATGTTAGAGATAGCTTTGGTGAGATTTTTATTTGCGATTACATTCTCTATAGCAGAGGGAATCAATTTGACTGGCTCATGTCCAAACTGCGCCGCGAATGCATGTCTTAGCTGTATATATCTGAAGTAATAGTGGTTAGGAAGTGAGAAGGTGTTTTTAAGAGTGTTAAAGTCCGTTAAGCTTTTTGATGTAATTATATGTTCTAGACATGTTACTCCCATTTTAATCCAAGTGATCGGGTCTGGGATCATGAAGAAGTGGGGTAAAGAGGGGTTATTCCATAGCGAGAGGTTAGGAGAGAACGTGGTATGAGAGGGGGAATGCCAGGTTTGTGCCACACTCCAGGCCTGTGGCACCACCTTCATGTTGATTGTTAGGGGTATGGTGCCTTCTTACCACGGTGAATGATTTGGGCCAGTGCTTGGTACGAGCCCAGTAAGGCTGCCTCCAGTACCATGGCAGTTAGTCTTATCCTGCTTCAGCCAGCAGTGGGCAGTCACCAGCTGGCTGGCTATAAAGTATTTGTGTAGATCTGGGAAAGCTATCACTGATCTCCTTAACGGCGCTGCTGCTACATGATGTTAACACAGGGGATTTCTTCCCCGCGTGTTTACATTTCGCCTGCGAGTCGCAATTGGAGGCTCACAGGCTGTTCACGGAGAAACCCTCCGTGAACTGACATGGAACGGCCGCTCGTTCCCATGGAAAACCACAAACGACCTACCGCCGCCTATCGGCGTTAGGCGGTCGTTATGTGATTAAGACACACCTCACATCGCGCTCCCACCCCCTAGCTACGCATACCATTTAAAAGAAAGAGAGAGCAAAAGATGGCGCTATATCAATAAAAAATTATGATGATAATAATAAAAATTTAATTTTAGAATTCAGCCACACTGATCCTTTCTATCGTCATTAGATTTTCTTCATATTAGCATTTGAAATTAAGAAATATATTAATTTAAAGGATGTTAATAAAATTTGGAGCCTATTAAACACATTTTTCAGTAGAAAAATACATATATTTACATAGATCTGTAGTTCTGTACCACAGTTCTGAAAGAGGGACAAATGAGAGAGAAAGCGGGACAAGGGATTTTGTTCCCAAAGAGACACTGTCCCTAAGAAAAAGGGACAGTTGGGAGCTCTGGTAATTTGGTTAGCTCTGCCCCTCGCTCAGTGACGTGCTACCTGCCAGATAGGAAGCACGTCATGTCAATTTGTCTAATCTGTGCACCGCTACAGCGACAATCTGTAAAGATTGTTTTCGGTGCCATTGACTCTCAGAATCATGCTTCGCTCTGTGCTGCGCGCACGGCTCACCAATTTGCTGCGGTTTCTGCGTCGATCAGACCACTTTCCTTGCATCGCGTCGCACCACAGGTACTGTGACCTGTCTCAGATACTAATGCCCACTGTGACGGGAAGAGTACTGCAATGCTCAATGGGCTTGATTCACTAAACCGTGATAAGACAAATATCACACTTTATCAAAGATATCACACATTATCTGAAAAGGAGTGTTATCTTTGATAACATGTGGTAACTTTTGATAACGTGTGATAACTTTGGTAAGGGGCTTGATTCACTAAACCGTGATAACTCATATCACGGCCGTTTTCGTGCGCATTTTCGCATTGGCGCGTGATCGCGAATTATCATGTGCAATTGTGAATTTCTTTTTCACGCAAAAATTTGCGATTGTGCGCGATAATTCTCGATCGTGAGTAAGCGCAAAAATGCGCATGAAAACAGCCGTGATATGAGTTATCACGGTTTAGTGAATCAAGCCCCAGGTGTGATATTTGTCTTATTACGGTTTAGTGAATCAAGCCCAATGTGTGCAAGGGGCCGTAATCATTTCACAACAAGATATTACTGCAGTGAATTTTATGGTTACCTCCAGAGCACAACAGATGTGTGTTTATGTAATATGGTTAAAGCCCTTGCAATGTACTGCATATAACTCTCTCGCCTTGCAGCGCTGGGTCCCTGGTTCGAATCCCAGCCAGGGCACTATCTGCAAAGAGTTTGTATGTTCTCTCCGGGTCTGCGTGGGTTTCCTTCGGGCACTCCGGTTTCCTCCCACATTCCAAAAACATACGGATAAGTTAATTGGCGCCCCTAAGATTGGCCCTAGACTACAGTACTTACACTACATAATATAGACATATGGCAATGGTAGGGATTAGATTGTGAGCTCCTTTGAGGGACAGTTAGTGACAAGATATATATACACTGTACAGCACTGCGTAATATGTCGGCGCTATATAAATACTAAATAATAATAATAATAATAACTGGAAGTGAACTTAAAGATGTCATCATGCACATAAGACAGAACCAAACCTGTTATGAACAGCCCCGGGCCACCCATTAGGCGGGGTGAGGGAGGTTCCTCAGGCGGTGGATGGTGGGGGAGGGGGGGGGGAGCTGGAGGGGGTAGCAGCCAGGAAGGGTTAGCAGCAGGCACCGGGTTGGGGAGGAGGGTGCTCCCCCTCCAGCTATTTTCGCTAAATTTAAGTCAGCCAGCAGCGAGCACAGAAGCAATTGCTCACCTACTTCCTTACTTGCGTTCCATCGCTCACGCCACTTCCTGCAATGCCGCCCACTGAAGTACAATGGGCGGCATTGCAGGAAGTGACACGAGCGGTGGAACGCAAGTAAGGACATTGCTTCCCCGCTCGCTGCTGGCTGACTTAAATTTAGTGAAAATAGCTGAAGGGGAGGGGCCGTAGACGGAGGAGCCAGAGGGGGAGGGTCTGACCCCCCCCCCCTCCCCACCGCAGTGCCCGCTGCTCCCCCTTTCTGGCTGGTACCCTTCCAGGCTACCTATCAGGGGGGGGGGGGGGTGCATCCTCACAAGTTTGCCTCAGGCAGCAAAAAGTCTAGAACCGGCCCTGGTTATGAAATATGCAGATATCACACATAGATATGCACATTGTGTATCTTCCGTAAGTATACTATGCTTTATTGAGAGTTGAGACCTTGTGGTTATAATACACTTTTGAGTCATGCTCCTGGAAACAAGTATGCAGATCAGGAAGTCTGGAACATTTAATCTGCATGCTTGTTCCAGGTGACTCATTTGTAAAATGCTCTTGCCAGACAAATGTGATATTGCGTTTATCTCATGCTATGTATATTAAATATTGTCATGTTAGTGCAACGATAATGACCCAAAACAGGACATAAAACATTATTCAAAATATTCTTTTGCCCCTTAATCATTCTGGTTTCAGTGTCAGAAATGCTTCTTATAACGATATATTCTTGTATAGTCATGTATGTATGGAAATATAACTTTGGCTTCCTAATGATGTTTAGCCTAGACCAGGGGTCTCAAACTCGCGGCCCGCGGGCCATTTGCGGCCCTCGACACAATATTTTGGGCCCTCGCCAGCAAAAGCTTTCTTATAGTTTGCTTCAGTGCTCCCAAGTAATCCGCCGCATCCCCGCCGCTAAACGAGGGCTGCAGAGCCCCCAAATCGCCCGGGGGGCAATCAGCCGGCATTTCCTGGAAGGGGCAGAGCTTTCAGCTTCAGCTCTGCCCCTCCTGACGTCAATCACCGCATGGATCGCTGCCTCACCCCGCCCCTCTCTGTGAAGGAAGAGTGAGAGAGGCGGGCAGAGGCGGCGATGCGCCGCGATTGTGAAATTCCTTATGCGGCCCAGCCTCATCCTAACTTTGCCTCCTGCGGCCCCCCAGGTAAATTAAGTTTGAGACCCCTGGCCTAGACTATGATGTCATGCAGCCTTCTGCCCCAGAGCACTCTGGGAGATCATGTGATGTTCCTGTTCACTTCACAGAGATAAAAGCACAACATTCCACAGTGATTCATCTTGTCAGCAGTAAAGATGCCTACATCTCTAACAAATTTAAGAATGTAAACCAGGGAGAGGTAAACTCACTGGGCAAACAGTGATTAAATATTTTTTAAATAAATATTCTAAAATAAAATTAGCATTTATATTGGTATATACAGTAAAGTTCTTCTAGTGTTTTCCATAATATTATTCGATATAAAGAATGCAAATTTTAATGTATTATGCAGTGTGTGTAATTGTGTGTCTGTGTATACAGTATTTATATATATTCTAATAATACCTTCTTAAAATAATTTTTCTGTATATATGGTTTGCAAATTTTGATTTGTTCTTGGCTATTGCATTTTTTTTTTTCATTTTATCTGGGTTCATTTTTAATTTTTTTCTCCACTGTATATATCAGGCATAATTATTTCCTCTTTAATTCCAAGAAAGTTTTCAGATATACATATATTGAGCACTTGTAGCTCTTATCTCTGTTTGAGAGAAGTTTAATATTAATCAGTCATATTAAAGCACATTCTTGCAGGTTGCTAGGCAAGCCACGCTGGCCTGATTAGTTATCTTTCTCTCCTGTAATTGCAAACAATGATTTTCACTAAGAGCTCGGTTCCGTTTGAAGCAATGGCGCTCAGCTGTTGCCTGATGAGCTATGGCGGCGCGCTGTAATGCATGTACAGGAAATGTCAAGCCTTCTCATCTTAAAACAGTAACCCATCATGCTTGACGCCCAGCCTCTCCTGTGACTTGTTAGAGTTAATAAGCTTTTATAATGGCCTGAGTGAAGATCCTCTGGAAGGTCTAATTTTGGTAAGATGGATTTAGATTACATTAGCATTTATTATACCTCATACGAAATTAATCATCCAGATGCAGCCACTCAGGGCTATTTTTCACTTTTCTTTTATCTGTTTTATTTAATATTAACCCTTTAGCAGCCAATTTATTTAGAGGCATGCAAGTGCTCCAGGCCAATTTATTTTAGCTATTGACTTTTTTTTTTATTTCTTTATTAGTTACATTTCCCTGCTAATAATTAGTGTGTATTTATGGCCTCTTGTCACTAGGGGGCAGAGTGAGACAATAATAGAGGACGGCTGCTTTCCGTTTCTGTATTTTCTGCTAGCAAAAAGAGATCAAAGCATTCCAAGAATTTATAGCACAAGAAGTTCTGCCAACTGAAGTCAAAAGCAGTGCACTGATCTCAAACAAGATAATGCTATTGAAGCTGCTAATGGGTTGAAATACCGTATAAACTTGCAGATAAGCCAGTCTCCAAATAAGACCACCTCCCCACTTCCCAATCAAAAAAGTTGCATGACCCCTGATAAGCTCACCCCACAACTTTTAAAGCCAATAGTGCAATATGTCAAAGCATCAGGTAATGATCTCAGTAAAGACATTTACTCACACTTTTCAGGTTGCAAGCAGATTGCAACCACCAATTGGGCTCTCAGGGGCGCATGGAACGTTTTCTAATCAACCATTGGTTACTTGTTTTTGAGTATCATTGACCCGAGGAAGCGGGTAAAGCCCAAAATGTTTTCATACAATTTTTTTTTTGGTATAAATAAATTGTCTTGTTTAAATCAAGTCGCCATTGGCTATTTTCTTCAGGACCGGTGAGTTTCACCACTGCTTCTCCATTTTAAGCTGTTTTTAAATGTTTTATAGTGTTAGGCGCCGCTGCCTCCACTATCTTCCCATTTACACATGGCATGATCAGCAGTTGGGGTGAAAGGGACATTTTTAAAACAAAAGAGAGTTACGTTAAAGGGACACTTAAGTCAAACAAAAAAAATGAGTTTTACTCACCGGGGCTTCCAATAGCCCCTTGCAGCTGTCCGGTGCCCTCGCCGTCTCCCTCCAATCCTCCTGACCCCGCCGGCAGCCACTTCCTGTTTCAGTGACAGGAGCTGACAGGCTGGGGAAGCGAGTGATTCTTCACGTTCCCAGACACATTAGCACCCTCTATGCTGCTATATGGTATATGATATATGCTATAGCAGCATAGATGGCGCTATTGTGGCCAGGAACGCGAAAAATCACTCGCGTCCCCAGCCTGTCAGCTCCTGTCACCGAAACAGGAAGTGGCTGCCGGTGGGGCCAGGAGGATCGGAGGGAGACGGCGAGTGCACCGAACAGCTGCAGGGGGCTATTGGAAGCCCTAGGTGAGTAAAACTCATTTTTTTGTTTGACTTAAGTGTCCCTTTAAAGTAACGTCTGTGGAACTGTATTGGCAACAGAATGTCGAACATCAGATGAAGCAACATATGGAAGAGATACAAGACAACACATGAAACAACATACAAAACAGATAGAGGCGCTTTGTGGCTCAGACCCACAAAACAGTGGCTCCTGTTATAACCTGATGAAGCGGATTTACCGGCAAATTAAATTGCTGCCATCATCTGAATGATGTCCAAGTGAAAAGAGAATAACTCAAGCGAATACTAACTGTTCGCCTGAGCTATTCTCCTGTATGCCGAGTGATGTGGAGAGAGGCATTTGTGAACTGAAGCTACTTTTCAGCACCACAGCACTGCCGGCTCGCTCTCCCAGGAGATGCGCATGCACCCGGCGTCAGGGGAGGACTGGCCCAGGGGGACGGGGGGCAATTGCCCCCCGGGCCGCCCAAATCTTAAGTAATTAGGGCCAGCCGCTGCTATACGCAGCGGCCGCAGACGCACCACAGGTGTCAGGATCGCAGTGGGGATCGCAACCTCAAACAATATTTCCAGGCAAGTTGAAGTATCCAATCAGAGAAGGGGCTGAGGCGGTCGGCCGTGGTGTGCCCTTGTGCGTGGCTGCGCCTGTGGTGTATGTGAGCGGCACAAGGACACAAATAGCTTAGGTCCTCTCCGGCCCGGTGGGTTGACCCTGCTTGACTCCGCCCCCCGCCTGGAGCCATTGCCGCTTGCAACGTGCTGCTGTGCCTGCGGTGTCATCGGAGTGAGCTGTCTCACTCTTCAGCTTTCTGTGCTGGGGGGGCTGGGGGCCTGGAGCTGCGGCTAGGAGTGGCTGGCTGTCCTGGCTGGAGGAGTCGGACACTCTTGGGGCTGGGAGTCGGAGATGCCACCTATAGCTGCTTGCTGCTGTGGAGGAGGAGGAGGTGTAGGACTGAGGAGACAGGAGGATAGAGGAGGTCGGGTCCAGGTCGCCAGAGGAGAAGGTGGTTTTTATACATTTTGTTTCTGTAATTCTTCTCCCTTTTTGTCACTGAGTTACTCACACTTTGTTGCCTGCCTGCTACTGCTATCAAATTCAATTCTCTGCCCAGGCCAGTGCCCTCTGAGTTTTTTTTTTTTTGTGTGATAATCATCCCCATTCTGACCCTGGCCTGAGGGGGAAAGTTTTTTCTTCTTGTGGTGTGATTGGCAGCAGGGGAGGGGGGAGGCAGGCAGTTAGGCACTGTCAAACAGGTAGTTGGAGGGGGGTAGGTGTCAGACAAGTAGTTTGTATGGTGGGTGGGCAGGAGTGGGGTTAGTCGTCACCAGGTAGGTAGGTTTGTGTGTGTGTGTGTGTGTGTGGGGGGGGGTTGTTTAAAGGAGTTATCAGGCATTTTTAATGAAATAAGTGCTACTTACCTGTGGCTTCCTCCAGCCCCACGCTCCCAGCATGTCCCTCGCCGCAGCTCTGCAGTCAGCCATTTGCTGCAGTTGCCTCCCAGTCCCCGGCGATGGCACCAGTCCGACCTGGACGTCGGCCTGTACTGCACCTGTGCGAGCAGCACTGTCAATCACCGCCACGTGGACCGGAGTGTACTGTGCAGGCGCAGTAGTTCTGCGTCTGCACAGTACGCTCTGGTCCATGTGGCGGTGATTGACAGTGCCGCTCGCACAGGCGCAGTCGGCCTGACATCATCGCCGGGGGCTGGGAGGCAGCGGCAGCGAACAGCTGACTGCAGAGCTGCGGCGAGGGACATGCTGGGAGCTTGGGGCTGGACGAGCCCTGGGTAAGTAGCACTTATTTTCATAAAAGAAAAAAAGCCTGATAACTCCTTTAAGGTTAGGCATCAGACACAGACAGGTAGATTGTGCGGAGAAATGGGGTTAGGCATCAGGTACATAGTGTGTGTCTGTGTGTGTGTGTCTGTGGCTGGGGCTGTTAGTCATCACAATTTGAAGATTTGCACACAAGAAAGATATGGCTTTGGGCTGGGGATGCCGTGAAACGGGCCTCTAGTTTGTGTTGTCCCCCCAGGCCAAAAGGTCCCAGTCCTCCCCTGCCCGGCGTCCACCACAAGAGACAGCAGGCCCCCAACCGCTTACCCAATGCTCTCCGCAGCATTCCAGGCTCTGCTGGCATCAATGCTCCTCAACCCCTCCTTTCATTCTGCTCCCACAATGACTGCCACCGCTGGTCTCTTTGTCTCTCAACCCCTGCAAAAGAAGCATCTCTGAAACTCCCGCTGGGCCTCCCCATGCGTTGACTAGCTGGACCAAAGAGAATCATAATGGGACTAAATAGCTATATGGTCAAAAGTGACCCTCTCTATTTACCTGGAGGGTGCAGGGCATCCGGGGGTACCTAACACAACGTATGGTGCTGCAAGAGCCGACGGTAGAGTGTCTCCCAGAGTGGCGCTGATTGGCCAGTGGGTCCACGTGATGCGGAGCGAGACACTCCGCATCACGTGGTCCCGCCGGCCAATCAGCGCCCGCCAGTGCAGTGAATATTAAGTAGCCATGTGCGCGGCTACTGTAGCTGGCTCTCCCCGCCTCCTCTCCGCCCCCCACTGCGCATGTACAAACAGTCTAACGCGGCTATAGCCGCTCCAACGCCGTAGCATGCTGCACTTTGCGGAGAACGTGCAGCGTTACATGTAACGCAACGTGGGCTGTGTGAACAGCCCACTTGTGTTACATTGCTGTGCGTTGGGGGAGCGTTACAGGCGCACTAACGTGCGCCTGTAACGTCTTGGTGTGTAAGCAGCCTTAAAGTTAGACTACAGTACTTACACTACATAATATATACATATGGCAATGGTAGGGATTAGATTGTGAGCTCCTTTGAGGGACAGTTAGTGACAAGACAATATATATATATATACACTGTACAGCGCTGCGTAATATGTCGGCGCTATATAAATACTAAATAATAATAATAATAATAAAAATAATAAAGTTGCATGTAGTTCAGAAAAACATACATTTTATTCATCCTCTTTACCACATGTCTTATCTCTCACAGGCAGATTAGGACGCAGGGGATTTGCATGGAGAGTGGATTGAGAGCTATGGACCCCATGGACAAGCATGTTCTTAAAATTACATTGAAAGCTATAAATAGATGCTGGTAACCAGTAACATGGCTACAGAGCCACGGGCCCCAGTGCAACTGTTACACTGGGGCCTCTTTCCCCAGCACTTTTTGTACAAATCGCAAAGCACTATCGCTAGCATTTTGTAAGCGATTTCATGAGCGTTTTCCATCGATTTTGGTAGCAATTTCAAAAAGTGTAAGCTTTTTGGCAGTGATTGTGATAATGATTTGCGATTAGCGATCTTAATTCTGATTGGTCCTTTCAAATTATTATTATTTTTTTACAGTTTGCAGTAATTAAAAAAATCACACACAAATCGCTATGTGCAGCGATTCATGAGCGATTTGCCAGCGCTTCAATACTTTACATTGGAGCACAGACTCTTCCAAAATGCTGCATGTCCTGCGATTGGGATTTTGCTAATTGCTATCAGTACTGTGGAAATTGTTACATTTATTCACATTGGCAGAGCGTTTAGGGAAATCACTAGCGATTTAAAGCAATCCCTAAACGCTCATAAAAACCCTCTAGTGGGTTCCTGCCCTGAAAGAGATGTAAGCAGAGGAAAAGGAATGGCTAGTTAATGATTAGCACTGTTCAGAGTACATATGGTGATCATTACCACTACTGCACCAATAATGAGCTAGTGCACATGGGTAATAATTAGAGTATTTGTATAGCGCCTTTCTCCTGTCGGACTCAAAGCGCTTGCAAGGCAGCCACTAGAGCGCACTCTGTAGGCAGTAAGGAGACTTGCCCAAGAAACTCCTTACTGAAATAGGTGCTGGCTTACTGAACAGGCAGAGCCGAGATTTGAACCCAAGTCTCCTGTGTCAGAGGCAGAGCCCTTAACCATTACACTATCCAGCCACTGCTGGATAGTGGGGTAGGGCCCCATGTGGGCCCGTCAGGTCCAGAGGTTCAGTTACATCCTGGAGCAGCTGCCATGGTGTAATGACAGGGAATGCCCCTCTCATTACACCACTGCTGGCAACTAAAGGTTTTTACTGGCAGACGAAGCAGCTGCAATCCAATTGGTATTTTGCTCCATAGGTTGACTGTCTGACATAGACAAAGGAGAACTGGCTGCCGCTAGATGGTGCTGTTGCCAGACACACACTGGCACAGTGTCAGCCCCTGCAGGTCAAAGTGTTGGCCTGCTTGCAAGGGGGTGGAGCTACAGCATGCAAGCTGCCTGCCTTTCACCACTGATTCCAGGTTACCTCCTTGTTATAGTGTGAGGAGATACATTCCCTTTGGATTCCTGCAGCTGCTGGTGTAAAAATTGCCCTTGCAACCCCTGCCATTTCAGGAGGGCCCGAGGTTGCAGAACAGGTCCTGGGGCTATTAATACACAAGTGCTTGTGTGTGCTTCCGCATGTCATGTGAAAGGAAGCCACAGGCTAAAAGGCTGTATGATGCGGCTTCACAGAAGGGTGAAGAGGACCAGTCTCTTGGGATGAGGTAAAGTATTACTCTCTGCTATGACTGCTGCTTTGCAGAATCTGGTGGATGCTGGGGGCAGAAGCGAACATTGGAGTCGGGGAAGGGGGGCGAGCTTGCCAAATGTTGCTGGGGGGCCTGGGCTATGTAAACTACGCCCCTTGCAGCAGCAGCACACCCCAGTCACCCACGTCACAGTGAAAATAAAATGAACTGTGTGTGTGTGTGGGGGGGGGGGGGTAGATGTGGGTACATGGGTGTGTAACAATCACCCCTGCGACCCCTGCAGGGGGGCCCAGAGGTTTTTTGGGGCCCTCCTCCTCTCTCTCCCCAACTGCAAGCGCAGCAATTAGCAAAAAACCTCCAGTTCGCTCACAAAAATCATCCCTGCCACCTCCTCCCGCTATGCAGAGTAGCAGGTAGTGGGAGCGTCTGTAAATTTTGTTCCTGCTTCCAGACTCTGCTTCATAGCAAAACACTCTCTGCTGCCATTCGCCGGCGCCCAATCATGTGACCATCATGGTCTTCAGGGACCAAGGGGGCCCCATGCTATCATTTTTACAGGGGGGGCCTGTTAGGTCTAGTTATGCCCCTGTGTGGGTAATCAGCAAATAGGTCTGAAAACATTTTTTATTCAGGGATGAACACGAACTGGTAGAAGCAGGTTGTATGTGCTCTTTGGTTAGTTTACATGCAGAATATTCATGTTTCAGCCATGTGCTTCATATACTGCAGCCATTGCGGTGCTGTGCTGGGTAAATATAGCAGACACAGTGCTGGAGGTGCCCTCACATTGCAAACACTGCTGTGCTGCTGGAATGCAATCAGTCCTCTGAAAGACACTCTGCATATCTCAGATTTCCAGTCACACCACACAAACCCAGAGACCTTTCAGAAGAATCCCAGCAATCCTCTGCAGACTTACATAAGCAGATAAATAGCACAGCGGAGCAATTCATGAATCTGTCTTTATTGTGGATTTGTTCTGCTTCCATGGCATACATTCGGTCATAGCGGTAATACTGATTTGGCTGCACAGACAGGCAGCAGACAGGGACACATTTAAACTTTTTTATCATCAGCCCACTCTTCAACGTACAACAATGCCTCTATTTCATTTGCAGCTCTCATTTTGCCAGATACCCCTCATCTACGTATAGGAGCGGCCCTCCACCATATGCATAGCTCCCAACTGTCCCTCTTTTGGAATGGCTTAAGTGTCCCTCTGTCTCATCTCAAAAAGTTGGGAGGTATGCATATGTAGCAACAGCCCCAGTTGTATATTCAGGCCCTATGAGCAGGGCCAGTTCTCTCATGAGGCAAGGTGAAACATGTGCATCAGGCGGTACAGATTACAGGGGCAGCATTTTTGTACTGTGTTTACACTAACAGCATGTAATCAGAGTAGGAAGATAATGAAACAAACAGACTCACAGCCAGCCAGTGTGCTATTGTGTTGAGCTGCAGCATATCATGTGAGAGCTTTAAAGTGAATCAGAGACGAAGCACCCTGATGTATTTTACCGTATATATCAGTGGGAATATTAGGGAAAACACCTACCCTGCGCTTTGTTTCATTCTTCACTGCTCAGCCTGCTTCTTATCAGCTCTGATATAATCCCCGACTGAGCATTTAGTCTGGCTTTGTTCAGGAATCATTAGCGAAGCCAGACTGAATGCGGGGAATTTATCAGGGCTGATAAGAAGCAGGTTGAGCAGTGAAGAATGAAACAGAGAGCAGGGTAGGTGTTTTCTCTAATATTCCCACTGATCTATATGGTAAAATACATGAGGGTGCTTCGTCTCTGGTTCACTTTAATTGAAGCAGAGTATATTGTCGGGTGCTGTGCGATCATTCCAAATTGGGCGGGGGTGGGGGTCGCATCCTCACAAGTTTGCCTGAGGCAGCAAAAAGTCTAGAACTGGCCCTGCCTATGAGCAGCAGCAACCCCAATTCCATATGCAGCAACAGTCCGAGTTCCATATTCAGGCCCTATGTGCAGTAGCAGCCACAATTCCATATGTAGCAACAGCCTCAGTTGCATATTCGGGCAACAACAGACCCAATTCCATGTGTTGACCTCATAGGCAGCAGCAGCCTCAGTTCCATATTCAAGCCCCCTGTGCAGCAGCAGCCCCTAGTCCATGTGCAGGTCCCAAATTCTATAACAGTTCCAGTTCCATTAGCGGTAGGAATGATCAATGATGTGCAAATACATCCGAGTTTATGCAAATTTATTTGATATTTTATGCAAATATATGCAGCTTGAAAATACACCAATCAAGTCCCACCCAGGTTTAAATTGATTGGTCCAATTTCAAGCTGCATATATTTGCATAAAAATGTACATAAATTTGCATAAATTCAGAAATATTTGCATATCATTGATCATCCCTAATTAGAAGACATTAGGTGTAGTAACAGCCCATATTGCCTGTTCAAGTCTCATTTGCAGCCACGGCCCCTATTCCATGAGCAGATATCATGTTTAATAAGGCTTTGATCACATCTAAAATCAAAATCACTGACGCCAGCGATTTTCCAATTTTTGCGTGATTCCCCCCCCCCCCCCCCCCCCCCCCAGCGCTTACTTGCACATGGCAATTTTGTGTAAAGCGCTTGTTTTTTTTAACTTCCTGACTCAAGTCAGGAAGTGAACTCTTTGACCCGGAAAATAATAAATACAATGTATGTATTTATTCTTAAAAGCGCAGGGGAAATCGCTATACCAAGCGCTTTTTCAAGCATTTTGCGATTTCCCTATACCTTCCATTATAGGGAAAGCGCCCCAAAAATGGTACAGGCAGCGCTTTGGTGAGCGGATCAGAAATGAACCGCTCAGATGTGACACTCTCATAGGGAATCATTGCACAAGCGCTTTTAGGGCGATTTTCAAAATTGCCGGCACTTAAAAAAATGCAAAAACGCCCCTAGGTGTGAACAAGCCCTCACAGCCCTAATTACATGTGCAGATTCCACGTATAGCAATTCCTCCCAAGGACAGTTTTAGGTAACATGGGAACCCTCACATTTTAGTCCTGTACTTATCGTAAAATTGTGCTGACCTCCGCAATCCTTAAGGGCTCGTTTCCATATAGCTCACTTTCAGGCATGCTTATGGAAATGCGATCACAGGGGCAGCACTCTCTGATTTCACCACTGAATCGCAGCACATGGTTGCACGCATTTTGGGGCCATTGCGTCCGCGATCCCATTCATTATAATGATGGGATCACAAGCCCTCCCCATCGGGGAGTCACGTTCACCGCAGAGACGCTGCAAAGGAAACGAGCCCTAAGTTCTGCATATCTAGTGGATCCGCTGTTTAAGTTTTTACTCCTGACGGGTAATCAGTCAATCTGAAGTTCTAAACAATGGCCAGCAGGCAGGGATATCTAACTTGCCTCCTTAATTCCAGGGCCGAACTTTTTACCGCGCAAGGCCCACCATCTCCAACTGCCCCCAGACCGACAGCATCCTAAACCCCCCCCCCCCCCCCCACCACCACCACCACCACCAAATCAGGGATTAGATTGTAAACTCCTCTGAGTACAGTTAGTGAAGTAATGGCAGGGATTACATTTTAAGCTCCTTTGAGAACAGTTAGTGACATAATGGCAGGGATTAGATTGTAAGCTCCTTGCCGAGCGGCACATTCGGTAAGTGACAGGCAGCTCAGAGATCAGTGAATGTGCCTATTTGCTGCCCCTTCATCCCCCAAGTGCCAAATCCGGCTGTTGGAAACCACCCAGTGCAAACTGTGCGGTAGGACGAATGTTCGGCTGGCTAACTGCTACTACCACCCTGCTGCCCTCAGCCCGCCCCTTGCTTCCCTGGTGCCCTAGGCCATGGCCTTTGTGGCCTTTGCTGAAATCTGGCCATGCTTAATTCTCTATCCAGCAACAACCCTTCGCTGGTCCCAGCAAACTTTGGATTTATGGCAGTTTACTTGGCAGGTTTAGATAGAGGGCACAAGCACAGTCCCTGACATTTTAAAAGGATTGCCCATTATATTCTGAGCTGTCAATTACTGGTACTGATCTTGAGACTCAGAAATGGCCAAGATTCATGCAAATCATTTCAATTTCTAAGCAGATTATTCTAAATTCTTATTATAGTCTTTGGAACTGGGCTTGAAGGCACGTATACATGTCCAACAAAGTGCATGGCCAACTTCACAACGTGACCAACCCCACGACGAGCCGTATACACGGCTTTTATTTTATGCGCGACAACCAACTGAATGACCAACTCATTAACATCCTGCGAGCCAGTGGCGTAGCAATAGGGGGTGCAGAGGTTGCAATCGCACTAAAGCTCTTAGGCCAGAGCTGCAATATTAGCTCTTTATTGTTCCTGTGCTGATAACAATCACTTTTATAAATGCTTTGAATAGCAGTAATCATTAACAAACTATTCCCCATCCTCTTCTTGCACCTCTATGGGCTGGTGCACACCACAGTGGTTCTGGAGAGTTTTTTAAAACGCTTGCAGGGGGAAAACCGCTTGGCTAATGAAAGTGAATGGGATGGTGCACACCAGAGCAGCTGGTTTTTTCCACAAAAGCAAACTCGGGGGCTGCAGCATTTTTTAGATTTCTGAGGTGTTTCTGCTTGAATGTTAAAGTATATGAAAGTGGAAAACTGCTCTGAAAAACGCTGGATCAGAGCGGTTTTACAGGCGTTTTTGTTACAGTAGCTGTCCAGTAACAGCTTTTACTGTAACTCACGCCTCTTGGCTACTTTGCTCCATTGAGGAAACAGAAAACTGGTACCTTCATGCAGGGTGCCCTTTATTCTTTATTGTGCATGCATCAGCTCTCTTCCACCGGCGACGTTCGTAGTCTCCTGCACTCACGCTGTTTGTGTAACTTACAGTGTGATCTCCATCACCCACGAGTTGCTTGCACTCATGTCCTTTTGCTAGGCAGTGCTACACTGATTTTCCTGGACTGTGATGGCCGTCTCTCGCGGGGTGGTTTTCCAGCCGTGAACTGCTGGGCACAGTCAGCGGGGATGTCTCCCAGGGCGCCACCGGAGAGAGCAGGGCTAGGTGGCGGTCTGGGTCAGCGGAGCAGTACAGCAAGGCCGACTAGTTTAAGACCGGTACTTCCGGTCTTCATCAGGGCGTGACTTCCTGTCAGGGGGCTGAGCCTTAATGGGCTTCCCTCAGCTCTTCCCTCTTCACACTAGTTGGTTATGTGTTCCTGTTACTCGTCCGGATAGGAAATGTTCAGAGACAAGTCTGTTCCTTTTCGGTTTTTGGTTCCTCTGACACTGAAAAGAGTTCCCAATGAACTAACCCTTTCTTCTCTCTTCGATAGTGAGTTACAGCAAAGCGAATCAAATTGCTTTGTCCTTTGACAAACAACCTGAGGTAAGACCCCCTCCAAACTTTTAGTGGAAATAAATTCATCAAATTGATCTAAGGTGCTTTCTTTTAACATATTCTTAGCAGGGATGCTCATCCGGATCCGGGTACCATGGTAAACCCAGGTATCCGACCATTTTTCTGCTATCCGGGTCGGATCCGGATTCCTGGGCCACTATCCAGATAGCACTATCTGGATTCTATCCGGATAGCTAGCTGCATAATCCAGATACCCGCGGGTATCCGTCCAGATATCTGGATCCGGATAGTGTAACTGGTAAGGAGATGATGTCATTCAGCCAATCAGAGGGCTTCCAGCAGAAGCCCTAGCAACCAATCACAGAGGGGAACCCTGGCCAGCCCCACCTGACATCATTGAGCCAATCAGAGGCCTACCAGCCTAAGTCCTGGCACCTAATCACAGAAGGGAACCCTGGCCAGCCCCCCTGTATAGCAAGGAGGGCTGGCATGATGAGACAGATCGTCCTTGCTTGTGTGGCTGACTGGTCACTGACAGACTTGCTCCAGTGCTGGCTTAGCAAGTGCTGTATACAGTGATAAACCTAAAGCTTTGAGTGCTAAACATCTTCACTACGCTATTGTTCTTATGTTTTTTTTAGCTAGCTAGCTTGTAATTGTTTGCTTTCATTCACTCAGTTAGGTCCTGTCTGTGTCTGTGTCTTTGTAGGCCAGCAGGACAGTAGGAGGATTACTGTGTTATTGTATTGTAGTTAGTACTGCAGTTAGGCGGCGGCCTGGCGGGTACACACGATACGTTCCCGCACTCGATTTCCCGCTCGATTCCCGTCGACTCGATTATTTCCGGCATGTCCGATTTGCGTTTTGATGGATTGTTAGGTCGATTCGCATGTAAAGTATGCCAAATCGACCTAACGATCCATCGGAATGCAAATCGGACATGTCGGAAATAATCGAGTCGACGGGAATCGAGCGGGAAATCGAGTGCAGGAACGCACCGTGTGTACCCGCCAGGCTGCCACCATAACACAGTGTGCACTGTCTGTCCTCTACTCTGCGGTCTGTCACTCCGTGCTGATTTGATGTAAAGTCCAACCCCGATTTTATTAAAGTAAAAGTACCCTACATCATCTGGTGACATCATCACGTATAAGTTGTACTATGTCTGCTGGCACCGGCAGCTGGGGGAGGGGCAGCAAGGGCAAGAGGACAGGGAGCAACATTACAGCCACCCTCAGTAGGTCTGCCGTGTCAGTGTCGACCCCAGCGGGCAGCCTACCCTCAGTCAGCGAGCTTTTTGCTCCAGGCGCCGCGATTGAACTCGGGGCTGTTAGCCGCAAGGAGTTTGAGGAGGATGTTGGGTTTTGAGGAGGGGGGTATGATGTTGATGATGGGATGAAGGACCGTGACTACCATCCACAGGATGCGGATGTCAGCTCTGACTCTGAGGAGGAGGATGCGTCGGTGGGTTTGGCACGGAGGATCAGCATTGCAGACAGTGGCCGTGGAATGCGGGACCCACCACATCCTTCTGCCGCTACCACCAGCCGCACCACTCAACCCCCAACCGCCACAGGGAGAAAAGCCGCAGCATCCCATTCTGGCGCAGGAGAATCTTCACCTCCCCAATCTGGCCGCCACGGTGCCACAGGCCACTGCTGCTGATACCGCCACCTATATTGAACCCAAAACACAATTGCGGTGTCATTTTTTTGGAGGTGTCTGGGCTGAAAACTGTCATGTCCCAGTTGTGCGATTGGACTTTGGACACAATGTGGGCTGCACGACCGCTGTCTGGAACCTATTCCTGATGTTAATTGACAGCTTTTTTTTTTTTTTTTCATTTTATGTCCACCAAATAATTAATTAGTATTTCCCTTTAAAAAAACCATTATGCTACATGCATAATTTACCCTAAAAACCATTCTAAAGCTATTTAAAGGGCACTTCCGGGTTTTCTATCCGGATACCCGAATAGGTCGGGTACCCGCGGGTAATTTGGTCGGATATCCGGATCGGATCCGGATATCCGCAAGGCCGGATCCGGAAACCCGAATCCCAATATCTGGGTACCCGGATCCAGGCGGATAATAAAAAGCACTACCCGAGCATCGGACGTTCAAATCATTTTATAATCCAGCAGATCACAAGCAGGCAGATCAAGCACGACTTCACACCCATTTCTCACCATCAAAATTGCTCATCCCAAGCTATGTACTGAATTTTACATTCATTATAGTTCTCTGATATAACCCAGGTCCCGACTATTTACTCTTTATAACAGGACTGTCATATCCCCCTCATAACTGACCCTCACAAATAACTCCTGAGGGAAAAATCCACATTCAAGCCATGTGGATGTCTCGACCTCAATCGGTACATCCACATGGCTTCCCGTCACAACAACATTGCTTCGGTTCTCTCCGTTCTTGTAGGTGCCTCCAGACTATCAATGCACATCACACGAAGTCCCGCAATCGACCCATTATGCACCTCTTGGAAATGTGTCGCCATTGGTGGTTTCTTTTCCCCACTAGCGATATTCCCTAAGTGCTCCAAAAGTTTCGCTTTAAATGCTTGTGTGCACCGAGTTACAATTTAAGAATGTCTTCAATTTATATTCCCTGGTTTCATCCTGAGAGAGGAATCTATCTGTCCTTAATACAAAGGGACATGCCTTACAAGACCTGCAGCTATACATTCCAATAGGGGGGGGAGGGGGGGGGGGAGACGATCAAGCCAAGTTCCTCCCTCCCTTCTAGGTAGTTCTGATCGGACTAGGACATCTCGCAAGTTCCTAGCTCGGCGAGCTGTTACTAGTGGCCTTGGGCCCACAATTTTGCTAATTCTCGTGTCTAGTTGCAACACCTTCCAACACACACCTAGGGATTTGTTGAGATTCCCCCAGTGTGCACTGCACTGAGTCACAACTCTTGTATATCCCTGACTTCCACCATCAGCTGCTGGACGAGTATGGTGGCGGAGCAACAGTTTGCGATTAGTGCGAAGAGCACGATTATAGCTTCGACAGAGTTTTGTGTGAATAACCTCTTTCCCGGAACCGCTTATACATCTCTTTTGCCTCATGTTTGAACTGCTCCACATCGGAACCATTTCTCCAAATTCTTAGAAACTGCCCGTGCGCCTGATTGTCATCCAACAGACCAAAATCAAACGACAGTTGATTGGACGTGTGTACAAGCCTTTACATTTGAAGAACAACTGAGGTGACATGATGAGATGGACATGTGTAGTACAGTGCAAATCACACAAATGCCTATGCTGTGTTCCTTTTTTTCTTTCTATGCCTGAAAAAGTTAAAAATCAGGTATGCAAGTGACAGTTTCTGTCCGGGTCGGGACTGGGTCAGACTATAGCATAACCCTCACTGATAAGTAATTACAGCATAAATCATTTCCTGGCAGAAAATGGCTTCTGTAAGCAGGAAAAAGATAAAAAGAATCAATAATTAATGATTTGAGCTCTGGCATACTTCAATGAAGGTGTCATTGAGCAGAGACAATGAAACAGTAAAAACTTAAAAACTAGATTTAAATCCATATGTATAATACAGTAAAATCGGATGTATGTATGTGTGTGTGTATACGTGTATGTGCCATATCACTCGAAAACGCCTTAACCGAATTCAACAAAACTTAGTATACAGATCCCTTACTACCTGGAATGATATGTTCTGAGGTCTCGCGTCCCCCCTGTACGCCTGGGCGGAGCTACAAACAGCAAATCAGATTTCACCCATTCATTCATAGAATGGGGGTGTCAGTGTCAATAGAAAAAATGCCATTCTTACAGAAATCAAACCAGAGTCCCCACACTAGGCACAATTGATTAGTTGGTGACCGAGGTTACAAATCCAGGAAAAGTGGGCGGAGCATAAAACAGCCAATCAAATTTCAGCTATTCATTTTCAATGGGAAAATGTAAACTGCAGTCATTCTTACACTGTTAATCGCAGGGTGTTCAAACTTGGTACACTTGGTCTCTGGGTGAATGAGATTAAGATTCAGAAAAGTGGGTGGAGCCTACAACAGCCAATCAAAATTCACCTATTGATTTTCAAGGGGAATAGTTAAACTTCTGCCATTCGTACACTGTTATTGGCAGAGGCTTCAAACTTACTACAGTCGGCCATTGGGTGACTGAAGTCCAAATTCACTAAAGGCGCGGGGGCCACAAACAGCCAATCAGATTTACTTGGTGGATGAACTGCTTCCATTCACACATTTTTGATGCCAGGAACCTGAAAGCTCACAAACTTGGTCACTGAGTGACTGTGTGTCAAGGTTACAAAAAGTGGGCAGAGCCAAAACAAATTTAACTAGGAAAATATAAACTGCAGCCATTTTTACACTGTTAATGGCAGGGTTCTCAAACTTTGCACAGTCGGTCACTGGGTGACTGGGATTAATATTCAGAAAACTGGGTGGAGCCTAAAAAAGCCAATCAAAATTCACATTTTGATTTTCAAAAGGAATATAAAAATTGCTGCCATTCTTGCACTGTTAATGGCACAAGCCTCAAATCTGGTACAGTTGGTCACTGGGGGACTAGGGTTCATTTTAAGAAAGGGGGTGGGGCCACAAACAGCCAATCAGATTTGTTTAATTTCTATGGGAATATACAAATTATTGATACCAAGGACCCCAAAGCTCATAAACTTGATAATTGAATGACTGTATGTCAAGGTTGCAAAAAGTGGGCGGCGCCAACTACTAAATTTTTTACATGGAAAAATATAAACTGCAACCATTCTTTCACTGTTAATGGCAGGGTTGTCAAACCTTGCAGAGTTGGCCACTGGGTAACCGGGGGAATATTCAGAAACGTGGGTGGAGCCTACAACAGCTAATCAAAATTCACCTATTGATTTTCAAATGGAATATTTACATCGCTACCATTCTTACACTGTCAATGGTAGAGGCCTCAAGCCTGATACAGTTAGTCATTGGGTGACTGGGGTCCAAATTCACTAAAGGGGGGGGGGGGAGCCACAAACAGCCAATCAGATTTTGATTTCAGCAATTCTGTTATTGGCAGGGTTCTCAAACTGGACACAGTTGGTCACTCGATGGCTGGGATTAATATTCAGGAAAGTGGGTGGAGCCTACAACAGCCAATCAAAAGCCATCTATTGATTTTCAAGGGAAATATTTACATTGCTGCCATTCTTACACTCTTAAAGAGACACTGAAGCGAAAAAAAAAGGATGATATTATGATTTGTATGTGTAGTACAGCTAAGAAAAAAAACATTAAGATCAGATACATCAGTCTAATTGTTTCCAGTACAGGAAGAGTTGAGAAACTCCAGTTGTTATCTCTATGCAAAAAAGCTATTAAGCTCTCCGACTAACTTAGTGGTCGAGAGGGCTGTTATCTGACTTTTATTATCTCAACTGTAATTGAACTGTTTACTTTTCCTCTGCTAGAGGAGAGTTCATTACTTCACAGACTGCTCTGAAAGACTCATTTTGAATGCTGAGTGTTGTGTAATCTGCACATATTATAGAGTGATGCAATGTTAGAAAAAACACTATATACCTGAAAATAAAAATATGAAAATATTTTCTTTGCTGCTAATCTTCTAGTAATTATTCATAGTACACAACCAATTCATTATATCATATATTTTTTTTCGCTTCAGTGTCTCTTTAATGGCAGAGGCCTCAAATCTGCTACAGTCAGTCACTGGGGTTCAAATTCTGAAAAGAGGTTGGGCTACAAACAGCCAATCAGATTTGTTTAATTTCAATGGGAAAATGCAACTTATTGATGCCAAGGATCCCAAAGCTCATAAACCTGGTCATTGAGTGACTATATGTCAAAGTTAGAAACAGGGGGCGGAGCCAAAAACAACTAACTTTTTACATGGGAAAATATAAACTGCAGCCATTCTTACACTGTTAATGGCAGGGTTCTCAAACTTGACACAGTTGGTCACTAAGTGACTGGGATTAATATTCAGAAAAGTGGGTGTAGCCTACAACAGCCAATCAAAATTCACCTTTTGATTTTCAAGGGGAATATTGAAACTGATGCCATTCTTACACTGTTAATGGCAGAGGCCTCAAACCTACTACAGTCGGCCATTAAGTGACTGGGGTTCAAATTCTCTAAAGGGGCAGAGCAACAAACAGCCAATCAGATTTCTTTGCTGGATAAACTGCTTCCATTCACACAACTTTGATGCCAGGAACCCGAAAGCTTACAAACTTGGTAATTGAGTGACTGTGTGTCAAGGTTACAAATAGTGCATTGAGTCAAAAACAGATTTCCCTGGGAAAATGTAAACTGCAGCCCTTCTTCACTGTTAATAGCAGGGTTCTCAAACTTTGCACAGTTGGTTACTGGGTGACTGGGATTAATATTCATCAATAAAAAATTACCTGTTGATTTTCAAGGGGAATATTAAAATTGCTGCCATTCTTGCACTGTTAAAGAGAGAGACTCTGTAACAACATTTTCAGCCCTATTTCTTGTATCCCATAAGTTCCTATACCTGTTCTAATGTGGTCTGGATTACTGCAGCCTTCTCTGTAATATATCTAATCTTCTTTTCTTTGTCAAGCTTTGTTGAGCCAGGGAGGAATTTGCTGCCTCTGCTGTGATAAGGAGAAGTTATGCATGCCCCCTCCACTCCCCCTGCAGGCTCTGTGTGCTTTGTTTAATACTAACAGACAGAACTCTGTGAGGGGGAAGGGAGCTGCCCGTCTCATGCTAAGAACTGTGAAAATCCTAGGCTGGAGTGCTGATAATTCGCTATGTAATAAAAAACTTGTAGTATATTGTAACATGAGATATATACAAACATCACTTCCTGGTTAACACTGCCTAAAACTGGCAATTAAAAGCCAGGAGCAGCGGAAATGGCAAAGAGGGGCCCAGGAGAACATAATGAATAGAATGGTATGCTTTTTATTGTAAGAATTTGAGAGTACAGATTCTCTTTAATGGCACAAGCCTCACACCTGGTACAGTTGGTCATTGGGTCACTGGGGTTCAAATTCAGAAAAGGGGGTGGAGCCACAAACAGCCAATCAGATTTGTTTCATTTCACTGGGAAAATACTAATTATTAATGCGAAAGACCCCAAAGCTCACAAACTTGGTCATTGAGTGACTGTGTGTCCGGGTTACAAAAAGTGGGCAGAGGCAAAAACTGGGAAAATATAAACTGCAGCCATTCTTACACTGTTAATGGCAGGGTTCTTAAACTCTGCCCACGTGGTCACTGGGTGATTGAGAGTCATATTTAGGGAAGTGGATGGAGCCTAGAATAGCCAATCAAAATTCACCTGTTGATTTTCAAGGGGAATATCTAAATTTCTGCCATTTTTCACTGTTAATAGCAGATGCCTCAAACCTGCTACAGTTGGTCATTGGGTGACTGGGGTTAAAATGCTGGAGAAGGGGCGGAGCCACAAACAACCAATCTGATTTGTTTAATTTCTATGGAAATATACAAATTATTGATGCCAAGGATCCCATAGCTCACAAACTTGATAATTGTTTGTGCGTTCGGGTTAGAAAAAGTGGGCAGAGCCAACTGCAGCCAAATACATTCCCGGGCAACGCAGGGTCTGGTCATCAGCTAGTATAAAAAAAAACTGCGGGATACCTAAAAAATGCCCATTTTTAGGAGAAGGAGGACAGATACAATTGTTTATCTCATCAGTTTACTTTCACCTCGCATGTCCTTTAACAGTTGCCCAACCTGCTTGTTTTTCACTGGATCTAGCTGCAATCTCATATCTGCAGGTTTTCTGCACTGATACTTAAATCCCTTGTCCAATGACTTTTAAAGGGACCCAGAGGTGAGAGAGATATGGAGGCTACAATATTTATTGTAAACAATGCCAGTTGCCTGGCAGCCCTGTTGAAATAAATATGGCTGCCTCCATATCCCTCTCACCTCGGGTTCCCTTTAAAGCCATAGTACTGGTGGGTCTGTGTACAGGTCCCCAGCTTCTGCATTACTCAGTGATAACAGACATTATTCCTATGTGGTGCATCACCAACAGTTCAGAGGATCTGAGTTCTTCAACATATCTGAAATACACATAACATTAGTTTTGATAACATTGAGACATAAATATTACTAAAGACAAATACATTGGAGGTAAATGTTATTAAACACAAATACCGTACTATATATTGTATGAGTATGCTGGACAACTCCGTGTTTCTAAATAACGATGCTGTGATAGGTTGTTAGTGGAATCTTTCTCATTGGTCCTGTCCCCGGCACTGCAAGTTGGACACCATTGCTTTCAATGTCAGATCCAGATGTTTTCTAGCTCTAATGTCTGTGGTCACTTTTAGAAGTGGAAAGCTTTATTAAGCTCTAGTTTACCTTGGCTTAATTTTGATTCCATTTTTAACCTGCGTACATTTGCATACAAAACTTACATAAATTTGCACCAGCTCAGAATCCTTTGCATCTCATTGACCGTCCCTAAATGCCTTATTCAAAATGTAGTGAACAAAGGGTTCCAAGTACCTGGCATTTACCAGCCACCAAGGCTGTTTCAAGCTAGCTTGTTTTCCACAATTAATATACCAACTGAAGAAATAACAAGTGCCTTTTCCAAGTATTAAGCGTATTAAAATTCCCATAGGTCACAGCAGGTTAAAATGTAGACAACTTTGTCAATCGAAAGATACACGTATAGTAATGTATGCACTGCCCGCCATCAATAATAATCCGAACATTTGTATAGCGCTTTTCTCCTGTTGGACTCAAAGCACTCAAGAGCTGCAGCCACTGGGACGCGCTCACCCTGCAGTGTTAGGGAGTCTTGCCTTGAACTCCTTACTGAATCGGTACAGACCCTAGCCAGGATTTGAATCCTGGTCTCCCATGTCAAAGGCAGTGCCCTTAACAAGTACACTATCCAGCCACTTGCTGGGCAGTGGGATGGGGGCCCCCCAGGGAATAGAACAATTTCGCAGTCCACTGAGTAGAGTAGCAAAACTCCCATAATTAAGCCTCTGCAAACAGGGTGCCTGCTCTCAGTGGCGTCCCTACAATAGAGCGCAGGGGGGCGGGGCGCACCGGGTGTCAGACACCCAGGGGGGTGTCGCCACGACCCCCCACAGCAGCACAATCGGAGGGGGAAGCAGGGCTAGAAGGAGAGGCTGTGGAGGCAGCGGTGGGGAGGGGGGAAATATCCCCCCCCTCCCTCACCTGGGACCCCTCCTTCTGCCTCTCTCTCCCCCTCCAGGAAAGCGGCGATAAGTGCGGGGCGGCCGGAGGCAGGGCCGCGCCTGGGCGAGTGCTGTGGGTGCATTGCACCCAGGCGCCGGGCTGTGCTTGCCCCCAGTCTGGTCTTCACTGGTGCCCTCTGCCTCCCCCTCGGTCGCCGCTCTCTCCCCCTGGCCGCCTGCAGCATCACACCTCATCAGCGGGCGACCAGATAGACGGGCGCCGGCGCTAGGACCTAGCGGACACCGCTCATGCGGAAGTGACATCACTTCCGCATAGCGGTGCGCCCGCCGCCCGCTCTAAGGTCGGGTCGTCCACTGATAGAGAGGTCTGCTGCTGCTGGAAGGTGAGGGGTCCCTGTCACTCACCCTCTACCTAGCCTGGGGGCACCTGTCACTCACTGGGGTCCCTGTCACTCACTACCTACCTAGCCTGGGGGCACCTGTCACTCACTGGGGGTCCCTGTCACTCACTACCTACCTAGCCTGGGGGCACCTGTCACTCACTGGGGGCACCTGTCACTCACTACCTACCTAGCCTGGGGGCACCTGTCACTCACTGGGGGTCCCTGTCACCCACTACCTACCTAGCCTGGGGGCACCTGTCACTCACTGGGGGCACCTGTCACTCACTACCTACCTAGCCTGGGGGCACCTGTCACTCACTGGGGGTCCCTGTCACTCACTACCTACCTAGCCTGGGGGCACCTGTCACTCACTGGGGGCACCTGTCACTCACTACCTACCTAGCCTGGGGGCACCTGTCACCCACTACCTACCTAGCCTGGGGGCACCTGTCACTCACTGGGGGCACCTGTCTCTCACTACCTACCTAGCCTGGGGGCACCTGTCACTCACTGGGGGTCCCTGTCACTCACTACTTACCTAGCCTGGGGGCACCTGTCACTCACTGGGGGTCCCTGTCACTCACTACCTACCTAGCCTGGGGGCACCTGTCACTCACTGGGGTCCCTGTCACTCACTACCTACCTAGCCTGGGGGCACCTGTCACTCACTGGGGGTCCCTGTCACTCACTACCTACCTAGCCTGGGGGCACCTGTCACTCACTGGGGGCACCTGTCACTCACTACCTACCTAGCCTGGGGGCACCTGTCACTCACTGGGGGTCCCTGTCACCCACTACCTACCTAGCCTGGGGGCACCTGTCACTCACTGGGGGCACCTGTCACTCACTACCTACCTAGCCTGGGGGCACCTGTCACTCACTGGGGGTCCCTGTCACTCACTACCTACCTAGCCTGGGGGCACCTGTCACTCACTGGGGGCACCTGTCACTCACTACCTACCTAGCCTGGGGGCACCTGTCACCCACTACCTACCTAGCCTGGGGGCACCTGTCACTCACTGGGGGCACCTGTCTCTCACTACCTACCTAGCCTGGGGGCACCTGTCACTCACTGGGGGTCCCTGTCACTCACTACTTACCTAGCCTGGGGGCACCTGTCACTCACTGGGGGTCCCTGTCACTCACTACCTACCTAGCCTGGGGGCACCTGTCACTCACTGGGGGTCCCTGTCACTCACTACCTACCTAGCCTGGGGGCACCTGTCACTTACTGGGGGTCCCTGTCACCCACTACCTACCTAGCCTGGGGGCACCTGTCACTCACTGGGGGTCCCTGTCACTCACTACCTACCTAGCATGGGGGCACCTGTCACTCACTGGGGGTCCCTGTCACTCACTACTTACCTAGCCTGGGGGCACCTGTCACTCACTGGGGGTCCCTGTCACTCACTACCTACCTAGCCTGGGGGTCCCTGTCACTCACTACCTACCTAGCCTGGGGGCACCTGTCACTTACTGGGGGTCCCTGTCACCCACTACCTACCTAGCCTGGGGGCACCTGTCACTCACTGGGGGTCCCTGTCACTCACTACCTACCTAGCCTGGGGGCACCTGTCACTTACTGGGGGTCCCTGTCACTCACTACCTACCTAGCCTGGGGGCACCTGTCACTCACTACCTACCTAGCCTGGGGGCACCTGTCACTCACTGGGGGTCCCTGTCACTCACTACCTACCTAGCCTGGGGGCACCTGTAACTCACTGGGGGCACCTGTCACTCACTACCTACCTAGCCTGGGGGCACCTGTCACTCACTGGGAGTCCCTGCCACTCACTACCTACCTAGCCTGGGGGCACCTGTCACTCACTGGGGGCACCTGTCACTCACTACCTACCTAGCCTGGGGGCACCTGTCACTCACTGCCTAGCTAGCCTGGGGGCACCTGTCACTCACTGGGGGTCCCTGTCACTCTCTACCTAGCTAGCCTGGGGGCACCTGTCACTCACTGGGGGGTCCCTGTCACTCACTACCTACCTAGCCTGGGGGCACCTGTCACTCACTGGGGGTCCCTGTCACTCACTACCTAGCCAGCCTGGGGGCACCTGTCACTCACTGGGGGTCCCTGTCACTCACTACCTAGCTAGCCTGGGGGCACCTGTCACTCACTGGGGGGTCCCTGTCACTCACTACCTACCTAGCCTGGGGGCACCTGTCACTCACTACCTAAAGGGCTCCCTGTCACTCACTACCTAAAGGGCTCCCTGTCACTCACTACCTAAAGGGGGTCCCTGTCACTCACTACCTAAAGGGGGTCCAGGCTGGCTACATATACTGGGGACACTGGCTGTTTGTCATTATGTGCATTTACTGGTGAAAAGCTGTCTCTTATTATGTGCATTTGCTGGTGAAAAGCTGTCTCTTATTATGTGCATTTACTGGTGAAAAACGGTTTCTTATTATGTGCATTTACTGGTGAAAAGCGGTTTCTTATTATGTGCATTTACTGGTGAAAAGTGGTCTCTTATTATGTGCATTTACTGGTGAAAAGCGGTTTCTTATTATGTGCATTTACTGGTGAAAAGCGGTCTCTTATTATGTGCATTTACTGGTGAAAAGCGGTCTCTTATTATGTGCATTTACTGGTGAAAAGCGGTCTCCTATTATGTGCATTTACTGGTGAAAAGCGGTCTCTTATTATGTGCATTTACTGGTGAAAAGCGGCTTCTTATTATGCGCATTTACTGGTGAAAGGCTGTCTGTCATTACGTGCATTTACTGGTGAAACGCTGTCTCTTATGTGCATTTAGTGGGGAAATTTTGTCAGTAAAAATAATCTTTTGTCCGTAAATTTTTAGGTATTTGTCAGTAAAAAATAACGTGAAAGGTTGGCAACACTGGCAGGCTGTGTGGCGCAACGGGAAAGATACAGGCAGCCCACCTCACACTTGGGCTTGGCGGGGGGAGGAGCCGACGATAGCGAGCGAGAGTAGGGTGGCCGCAGGCAGCCATAAATACGCAGTGTGTGACTGTGTCGCACTCGCAGAGCCTCTCAGCCTGAATCAGTCCAGAGACTCGCAGGCAGCCAAAGCCAGCCAGGAGCAAGCCCATGGAAGAGGGGTAGGAATGGAGTATCGCATGCATGCGTAAAGAGGTGGAAGGTGTGGGTGTGATGAGGCAGGACATGGGTGTGGTTATGTGGTTGGGCGCGGTTAATTTAACCACTCCCATAGGCGCCAGAGAAAATCTTGCACCCAGGTGCCAGGCACCCCAGGCTCTCACCCCTGGGCGTATGGACAATTACTTACTTGATTTCCGCGTTCCAAGCGTGGAGCGCAGCGTCATGATGACGTTACAGGTCTCCGTCTTCAATGCCGCCCACTGTGCTTCCTGATTAGCGGAAGCACAGTGGGCGGCATTGGAGGCGGAGACCTGTAACGTCATGACACTTGGATCTCCCCACCACTACCTCCACAGCCCCTCCATCTAGCCCTGCTTCCCCCTCCTGGGGCACCTACACAGGGGGCAACTATACTAGCTTACTGGGGGCAACTATACTAGCCATACTGGGGGCAACTATACCAGCTATACTGGGGGCAACTATACTAGCCATACTGGGGGCAACTATACTAGCCATACTGGGGGCAACTATACTAGCCATACTGGGGGCAACTATACTAGCTTACTGGGGGCAACTATACTAGCCATACTGGGGGCAACTAAACTATACCAGCTATACTGGGGGCAACTAAACTATACTAGCTATACTGGGGGCAACCAAACTATACTAGCTATACTGGCTGGGGCAACTATACTAGCTATACTGGGAGCAGCTATCCTGGCTGGGGGGCAACTATACTAGCTATACTGGCTGGGGGCAACTATACTAGCTGTACTGTCTGGGGGCAACTATACTAGCTATACTGTCTGGGGGCAACTACACTAGCTATACTGGCTGGGGCGACCATACTAGCTATACTGGGACAACTATACTAACTTCATTGGGGGCAACTAGCTACACTGGGGGCAACTGTACTAGCTATACTGGGGGCAGCTATACTGGGGGCAACTATATTACCTACACTAAGGGCAACTATACTAGGTATTTTGGGGGCAACTATACTAGCTATACTGGGGCCGCTATTCTGGAGGGGGAAGAGAGAGGCAGAAGGAGGGGTCCCAGGTGAGGGAGGGGGGGATATGTCCCCCCTCCCCACCGCTGCCTCTACAGCTCCTCCATCTAGCCCTGCTTCCCCCTCCTGGGGGTACAGCCTCCATATCACTCCTATCCCGGGTTCACTTTAAATTAGTTAGCTCCGCCCTCATCTGGTCATGGCCATGCCCATTTTCCACCACAGCGCGCTTTGCGCGCCGCAATTTATAGCCACGCCCATTTTTTTTGGGGGGGGGGGGGGTGTCTTTTAATACCCAGCACCGGGTGTCAAATGCCCTAGGTACGCCACTGCCTGCTCTGATGATGTATTTCCTGTCTGGCGGCCATTTTCATTGTTTACAAAAACAATTCATAAAACAGTGATTTTATCACCAGGAAAGCAGCGGGGATCAGCGAAAATGTCACAGAGGGGGCTAGGAGAAGACAACAAACAGGCTGGTACGTTTATTTATGTAAGATTTTCACAGTACAGATTCTCTTTAACACTCCCGAACCCCTCAGCTTGCAGATTGCCCTTCCACCTCCCCAATAGCTCATCAGCATCTAAAGTTCTGCCACCAAGGCAGGGTACGAGGATGTCGGCGGTGTGTGTGCATCAGCGTGCCCTAGCCACTCCCACCAACGCGTTTCGATCACGTGGACCTCCGTCAGGGTGTATCCCCGAATGCCTACTTGCTTCTCATCCACGCTCCATACATTTTATTGTTACTAAACTTTATATTTGAATACATTTACATTTTCTTTTTTAAATTGAAAAGTAATAGTTTTGGAAGGAAAAAATATCTACATTTTTATTGCTGCAATTCACATCTTATCTTCCCTAGCATCTGTGAGTTTTGCCCAAGGTCTCCTCACTGATGAGATTCAAACCCAGTTCTCTTGTGACAGACACAGAGCCCTTAATCAGTACACTATCCAGCCACTGGTCATAACAAGACTTTTGTTTCGTTAACTATTTGCAGAACTAGGACATTTGTAGTCACAACATTACTTCCAGATTATACTGCCTAAACAAAACACTACAGGGAAAAATGAAACACTGAAATACATAATAGCTAATGAACTATTGGTCTGATCAAAGACAGAATAGAGACTTAAAGGGAACCAGAGACAAAGCACCCTTGTGTATTTTACCATATATATCAGTAAGAATATTAGAGAAAATACTTACCATGCTCTCTGTTTCATCCTCACTGCTAAAAGTGTCTGTTACCAGCTATGATAAGAATCCCGGACTGAGCATTCAGTCTGGCTTTGCAGGGAATAATTATAGCTGAGTCATTATAGCAGAGCCACAAGGGGGCAGGCTTGGGCTTGAAAAGACACCAGAGAAGACAGACTCAGGTATAATCTTTCCGTAGCAAAGCTAGACTGAGTGCTCAGTCGGGGATTCTTATCAGAGGTGATAAGAGTCAGATTAAACAGAGAACAATGAAACAAAGAGCAGATTAGGTGTTTACTGTCATGTTCCCACTGATTTATAAGGTAAAATACAAGAGGGTGCTTCATCTCTGGTTCTCTTTAAAATGCAACTGAAGTGTCTGGTGTCTCTTATTTGTATTTTCATTTTTAAGTGCTAAATTTTCACTTTGAAGTAAGCTTACGTGTCAAAGAGATGTAAAATCTGCTTCATTTAGCTTTCAACAAAAATAAATAATTGAATGCTTTTCAGCAGCAATCTTGCTGTCAAAAGTGTTTACACAGCTAGATAACAGTGTTTTGTTTTGTTTCTATTTAACTTTCAGATGAGCAGTGGATTCATTCCACTGCTGTTCCACTGCCTCATTTGCATAGATGAAGCATTCTTTAGGGCCTTTTTCCACTAGCCTGCGATTTGATTCTGATCGCAATGCGATGCGATTTTGGTCAAATCGCAATCGTTGTTCTGCCGCGTTTTGTATGCGATTGAGCTGTACTATAAGGAGCATAGTAGCTCAATCGCAATCGCAATCGCATGGTGGAAATTGAAACGTGATCGCATTTCATAGTGGAAAAGAGCCCTTAGCCTCTTCACCTAAAAAAAACAAAAGCTTGTCTCATGCTAAGTATGCTTTAAAGTAATACTAAAGCAAACCTAAAAAAGTTAGATACTTACCAGTGGAAAGGCAAGGCTCTGGATCCCATAGAGCCTTCCCAGGCTTCTTCCCGTGCCCTCATTCCACCGATGTCCCCCCATGAAAGTTATTCGACCAACTGGTCATGTATGCCTTTGGGAGTCCTCTTAAAGCAGGAGGATTAGCCATACTATGCCAGGGAAAAAAACACATATACTGTATAAGTAGATAAATACTTGATTTACTTACATAACACCAGTGGCGTTCCTACTGTAGGGCGCAGGGGGGTGTGGCGCACCGGGTGACAGACAGCTACGGGGGTGTCGCCACGACTCCCCACAGCAGCAGAGCTGGAGGGGGAAGCATCGCTAGAAGGAGGGGCAGTGGGGGCAGTGGGGGGGAGGGGAGAAATATCCTCCCCCTCCCTCACCTGGGACCCCTCCTTCTGTCTCTCTCCCCCTCCATAGATTATCGGCGGCAAGTGCAGGGGCGGCGAGGAGGCATGCGGAGAATTACTCACCACTTCCGCGTTCCAAGTGCTGGCAGCGTCATGTCGTCACAGATCTCCGCCTTCAATAACGCCCACTGTGCTTCCTGATTAGTGGTAGCTTCACTGGGGGCAGCTATACTGGGGGAAACTGTACTACCTATACTGGGGGCAACTATACTAGCTATACTAGGGCAACTATACTAGCTAATACTTTAAATTACAGTTAGCTCCGCCCTCATCCGGTCATGACCACAGCCATTTTTTGCCGCAAAGCACGCTGCAGGTTGTGGCCACGCCAATTTTTTTAAGGGAGGGGGGGGTCTTTTAATACCCAGCACCGGGTGCCAAATGCCCTAGGTACGCCACTGCATAACACATGTATTGTACTGTCCACGTTTTGATTTCAGTGAATTTTATATAGTAAATGAAGAGAATTCTGTTCCTGGTGGAAACCATGTATTTTGCCCACAGTTTGAGGCTAAATACTGATGTCATTTCTTCCCTTAACTTTTTTTTCTTGTCTCCTCCAATCCCTGAGTCACCTCAGCCTCGCTTGTAAACGCAAGTGAGCAGGGGATCATGTTTCAGCTAGGCAGGGAAATAAAGGGAAGAGGAGGAATATATTATAGATAAAAAGAACCCCCAGCATGCAACTGAATTCAGCAATGGCTATTAAAGGGCCAGTGCTCCTAAGGTATGTGATAACTTCAAACCATAACAGCAGAAAAAGTTTTGAAAGATTTGAATGCGGGACTAGCAACTTTATCACTTAAGGGCCTGTTCTCACCTGAGCAGGAATTGCGCGATTCCCGCTCACGGCAAACTGCTAGCGGTTCAGCAAAAACCGCTACACAATGTAGCGAGTGGCAGTGTTCTCACTGCCGCAGTTGCGGTTAGCGATAATCGCAACCCCGCTGCATGCAGCGGTTTGCCGGCGACGAGCGTTCCGCGATTAGCGATCGCGATTAGCCAATCGCGATCGCTCCAAAACCGCCGCAGTGTCCAGTGATTTTTCCGCGCTAATCACAGGAAAATCACTCCTGCAGATTATAAGTGTGAACGGGCCCTAATACACTTAGGCCATTTGCTGTTAAATTTGATTTTTATGGTGATGATCCCGCTTTAAAGTACTCACATGCCCTAGTACTTCTGAACATGAGCAGATCTGTACTGCGCATGCCTAAGTCCAGGCTTTTGCAAGCACAGTATGAGTCCATGTTCGAAAGCATTAAGGGCCCTTTTCCACCAGCGCGTTTGCGCTGGCTGAATCGCAAAAACGCAAACCGCTAGCGATTTTACAATCGCTACGGTTTGCTTTTTAACATAGGAATAGCGGTAGGTCATTTCCACTACCGCGATTCGTTTTTTACTTGATCGCGATCGCGCCGCGGAGCGACTTTTGCCGCGATTTTGCTATGCAATGCATAGCATAGCAAAATCGCGACCGCGAACGTCGGGGAATCGCCGCTAATTGCGATTCAGCAATCGCTAGCGTTCAGCGTGAACGCTAGCGATTGCTAGTGGAAAAGGGCCCTAAGGGATGCAAATGCCTCCAAAGCCTTTTGAGGACTGCTGAAGGCGCAGACTTTCATGGAGGGACATCGGTGAAATGAGGGCACAGTGGAAGGACTAGAAATGATCTATGGAATGCAGAGCCCTCCCTCTCCAAAGGTGAGTGTCTAACTTTTTTTCCAGGTTCGTTTTTATTCTACTTTTATTTATTTTTATTTTTTCAATAAATCTGAATACATTTCCCTCATTTTTTTAATGAAAAAAGATTAGAAGAGGTGGATTTTTTCTTTACAAGTGTGAAAATGGAATGGTGTAGGATAGATTGTCAATTTCTTGACATTCAAGGCCACATGGGACCCACATACATAGCAGACCTATTGGAACTATATGCCCCTCCATGCACAATCCGCTCTGCCAATCAGATGAATCTGCTTATTCCCAGGATCCACTTAAAAACATTTGGTGCTCTGGCCTTTTCCTATGCAGCCCCTTTCCTATGGAACTCACTTCCACAATCAGTGTGAGAAGCTCCTTCTCTGGACAGCTTTAAGAAAAGGCTAAAAACCAACTTCTTTTCCCGAGCCTTTAAAACTGCATAACGCAGGTCACATCGCTTTGAGTCCCCAGGGAGAAAAGTGCTATAAAAATATTATTATTATTATATATTCAATGTAATTATGTGTTAATGCGGGTTTTCACCTAGAGGCTTTGTTTTGAAGCTATAAATCCATACATGGTCTCAGGGGTATAGCAATAGCCGTAGCAGTCATAGCAGCTGCTATGGGGCCCGGGGCGTAGCTAGAAACCATAGGGCCCCATAGCAAAATTTTGGTTGGGGCCCCCACAAAAAAAAATATAAAGGTACCTTTTTGCGCCCCCCTCACCAGTTTTAGGTAGGCTGAGGTGCCCCCCAGGATTAGGCAACCCTCCAGTATTGGTAGCCAGAGGTACCCTGAGTATTAGGTAGTCCCCCAGTATAACTAGCATACCTCCCAACTTTTTGAGATGAGAAAGAGGGACACTTAAGCCACGCCCCTGCCACACCTCTACTCACGCCTCCAACACATCCCCTAGTCATGCATACCATAAAGATTTCATAAGAAAAATATGTTGTTTTATAATTCAAACCACACTGGTCCTTTCTATCCTGGTTCATTTTCCTTCATATTAACATTTTAAAATTAGTACTATATCAATTTAAAGGATGCAAATAAGTTTAGAGTCAAGTAGAGAGAAGAGAAATACAGTATATATATTTACATAGAAAGAGGGACAAAGTCCTGAAACAGGGACAAATGAGGAAGAAAGAGGGACAGAGGGACAGGGCTCCCAAAAAGGCACTGTCATTCCGAAAGAGGGACAATTGGGAGCTATGTAACTAGTTGGAAGTTCTCAACACTACAGGTAGCCATATGTACACCCAGTGGGTAGCCTCCCAGTATGGGTAGTCAGAGGGGTTTCCAGTACTAAATAGCTCCCCAGTATAGGTAGCCAGGGGGCCCCCAATATTAGGTAGCCCCAAACATAGATAACTTCTCTCCTGTGCTCAGCTCACATTACTCTGCTCCTCAGGGGGCCCAGTGAGGACCCCATTATTGCTGCTGGCCATTGCCACTGGGCCACCCTTGGTTATGGGGCCCATAATAGCTGCTAATGCTGCTATGGTGATCCCTACACGAATATATGGGGCTCTGGGGCAGAGGGGGCCCAGGTGGTACATAATGTATTCACTATTAACTTTCTTGTATTCTTCCACCCTCTATCAGTGCCCTCTATAGTGCGATTTGAATGAGAATGTAAATTGCCAATTAACTCATATCCATAGGGTTAGGGGTAGGTGGCATAGCTATAGAGTGCCTACATCTATTTTTATCCCTGCCAAAGCAATGCTAAGGCTGAACTACTGAAATTGGTAAATGCTGCCCTCTAGGGTTCAAACTTTTGCAGTTTTACAGTTCAAAAAGCTTTTTTTTTTATTTTAAAGCACACCAGGCTTGAAAGGAATATGGAGATGGACATATTTACTTCTTTTTCAACAATGCTAATTGCCTGACTGTCCTGTTGATACTTCTCCTGTAATACCTTTAGGTCCCACTCCCATTCTCAGTGCTCAGTTGCGTTGCAAAATATGACTACATGTCAACTCACTGCCCATACAATTCTATCGGCCTGTTCACATCTCTGCGTTGTAAAGGAGGAGTCTAACTCGCTACATGCAGGTTTTGTATTAAAGCCTATGTCCCGTCTCCATTGCAGTTCGCACTCATAAGACATACATTTGTGCTATTTTCACTCCTTGTAAAAGTAATTGAAAAACTGGATATCAACCTTGAAGAAGAACTTTAACCTTGGTTTGAACTCCATTCAAATCAGTAGCTGGTACCCCCTTTCCCATTAGAAATCTTAACCATTTCTTAAACAGATCATCAAGGGGGTCTGTATGGCTTATATTGTGGTGAAACCCCTCCCACAGTGTGATGTCAGGGCCATGGCCCTGACAGTTTGCCGTCTGTGAACCTCAGTGCATTGTGGGAAATACCTGCTGTTTCCAACTACCAAACATACAATATCTCTCTTTGCAGAATGTTTGTTTACTGAGATGTCTATGCACAGACAACACCTGGCAGGGCTAAAGATGTCAGCACTTGTCATACATTTCAGATAGTAAATCAGGGAGACAAAATAATTTATAATGGGCCAACACTGAGTAAATAATATATAAATGAATATTGTAAAAAATAAGCAGTTTTATTCATAAATTGTTATTTTCACTACAGTTTCTTTTTAAGTCTTCAGTTAAGCAAATGACATGGATTTCTTGTACCTATCCTACCTTGAGCTTGATTCACTAACCTTGTGGGCGCAAACCAGGGCGATAGGAGGTTTGCGCCCACATATTGCGCACAGCCCCGCTCAGTGTGCGCCAATAATAGTGCGCGGTGCAGCGATAACGTCGCACCCGCTGCCCTGTAAACGTCGCACCCGGTGAGCCAAAAATGGCGCATCGGGTGCCCTCGTTCTCGCACTCTGCAGTTGCAAAAGTACCACACAGTAGGTGAAAAGTACTGTCAAAAATATTCTGAGTATTTTCTTGCTTGCTGGTGGCTTAAAGGGAACCCGAGGTGAGAGGGATATGGAGGCCAACATGTTTATTTCCTTTTAAACAATACCAGTGGCTGTCCTGCTGATTCTCCTCCTTTAATACTTTAATCCATAGACCCTGAACAAGCATGCAGATCAGATGTCTGTAAAAAATCGGACCAGATTAGCTACATGCTTGTTTTTGATGTGGGATTTAGACCCTATTGACCAGAAGGATCAGCAGGACTGTCTGGCAACTGTTATTGTTTAAAAGGAAATAATTATGGTAGCTTCCATAGGTCGCACACCTCAGGTTCCTTTAAAGGACTTACGAGGAGGGATTAAAAAAAAAGTTAAGTACCTTCAGCAAATTTGAATGCACGGAGGATGCCATCTGCGCCCTCTGTGTAGTTCCGCCGGGTCCCCGTTGATCGATAGCCTGGAGGGTGTCGATGGCTTCTTCTCTGGCATTCACAGTTCGGATGGGTGTTACGCTGAGACTAGTAGTACTGATGGGCATGTTTCGGTGGGCTTATGCTTCCAACGAGGTCGGTTTCAGGAGGATTGACTCTGGAGTTGGGCCTTGTCGGGCTGTCCTGACCTTCATGGGTCTTCAGTCAGATTTTTTTGAAAACGTCAGTTTTGAGAGACGTCTGGAAGCCGTCCCTGGGGGGGGGGGGGGGGGGGGGGGGAGGGTACTGTAATGATCTGCTCAGCTGTCTGCACGGGCAGACAGCTGTTTGTCCATTCTTTAAGTCTGAGGGCTGCAGGTCTCTGGAAAAGAGACCTGTCTTTTCTTTGCAAGTTTCAGAGTTGCTCTGCTGAGGAATTTGCATACACTTGTCATGCAAATTGCCTACCTTTGAAGGCTTGCAGTATAAATACCTTGTTCTCCCAGAATCCCTTTCTGGTCATGAAGGTTTGTTCCTGCTTAACTCTCCTGGAGAATCAGCCTTGCTTGTTTGCTAAAGATTATCTTAGAGTAATTCCTGGGGACTGCACTAGGAATCCCTTTTAGTGCAGTCAGGTTGAATTATCTGTATTGCCTTGTTCTGTCTCTCTGGCTCGATTGTCTTGTCGCCAGCGGCGGTCGACAGGAAATCGTTCTGTCTGTCTGGGAGTGTAGGCCAGAGCTGCGGTTGCTACTGGCTGCTCCATCTGTCTGGATCGCATCCGCTCTAGCGGTAGCAGCGGTGGTTCCTTCTGTGTTCTGTCTTAGGGGTGCTAGCCAGAGCAGCGGTTGCTACTGGTAGCCCCATCTGTTTGTCTTGTCTTGTACGAACGCTTGCTGTAGGCTCGGTGAGGTAACCGTTTAGCAAGCGTTCGCGTTCTCTATTTCATGTTTGTGTTTCTTTGGTTAGTTAGGGTGGCACGCTTATCACTGGGCACCTAACGCGCGGTGATCGTGCTTAAACACGTTCGCTGTTGCGAATGAGTGCGGTGTTCGCGTTTAGTTAGTGTTTGTTATTTTCCTTGTTGTTCATATTGCTGTTACTGGTTGGGCCTTCTTGCAACTCTCGTGCTCTGTCCTGCTCGGTCTTGTGTCACTACTGGTAATCGCCACTCTGGCGATTGCGTTCCCACTTCATTTCCATTGTTGTGTGTTCACCGTAGCTGGGTGGCGACTATATTGGTGGACACACATACATTCTGTCTCTGTGTTCTCTCTCTCTTTAAGGGCGATCTTGCCCTGCATTGCTTCAACTCATACAATTCCCATCTGGCGTCTGTGGCAGTGCAGAGGCTGTGTTCGTCTGCACTCCACAGCTCCATCTGCCGGTGGGAATCTCCCTCTACAGGTGCATAGCACCATAGCTGGGTTCTCTCAATTTACACGCTTTTGAAGGATTTCCGTAGTGTCAGCACGCGTCCTGTGCGCTGACCACGGAAATAATTCCACAATCGTTACACTGCCTCACAGTGTAAAGTAAGCAGTTTAAAACCAGGGAGATCTTATTCTGAAGGGGGGGGGGGGGGGATGCATACAGAAAAATGACAGGTCCTTCCTTTCAGATCCTTCTCTGTAAAAATCCCTCAGCTATTCTGATATGATCTGTGAGAAATCAAGCAGGGCAGAAACAAACAGTAAATCATTCCTTTGTGAATAGTGACAGAGAAGTGGAACCTAGCTACATGGTTCAGCTTTGCCTCCCCCTCCCCCGATGCAGACACAAATTGTTACAAACATCTGGTAAACAAGGCATTTTTTTCACACAGGCTGTGATGAGAGACCTTTGAAAAGCTTTCTAGTGTTGCTGTCTAAAAGTGCTATAGGTATGTGGGGTTTACAGAAGAACAGTTCTTTGATAGTTGTTCTTTACATTTTCTCCTAGGTGATATTTTCACACCTTATCACTAAAATACCTTTTAAATGGAACCAGAGGTGTAAAACCTAGGGAAGCCACCATATTTATTTCCTTTTAAACAATACCAGTTACCTGACAGTCCTGCTGATCGTTTTGGTCAGTAGGGTCCAAATCCCACACCTGAAACAAGCATGCTGCTAATCTTGTCAGATTTTTCATAGACACCTGATCTTTTTACTAAACAGGTTTGTGCGCAGCTATATTTGTACTACATATTTTAGATCAAATATTGTAGATGTTACAAAATGTCATACTATAATATTTTTTTCTCATTGCAGGCTTGCAGCACCTGTACTGTGTTTATGTATAATACATTATCTCATGCTAAAGGGTAATTGCTGTCTTTGGGTGTAGTTGTTTTCCTTTGCCTAGAGGCAATATTATGATCAAAATATTGTGAACAAAACACATTGTCAGCTGTGAACAGGTTACATAGTGTTCTTTGAAGCACACCTGAACTAAAAATAAACTGCTGAGATAAACAATTGTATCTATAGTCTTAATCCTAAGACTACGTTCATGCAGGCATGGTGTTGCGGTGTAACGGCCGCATTGCAACACAGCTTCCTGCACTGCAATGCACCACCTATACCACGTTCACAGTGCACCGGGTGCGTTGTGGTATAATGGAGTGAGTGCAGTTACCACAAAATGTGTGTGTGTTAACAGTGAAGCATACTTTTCATTGATTTTAGGCTTCACTGTATGCGATACAACATCCAGTGATACGCACCACGACTTTCCCATTTCGTTGTAGTCCTGCTGTTACAGGGAACACGATGCAATGTCTGCTGTGAGGGAAGCCTTAAAGGGAACCTGTACTGAGTAAAGATATTTAAAATAAACACATGAGGTAACTTCAAATGAACATTACATAGTTACCTTGTCATCAGTTCCTCTCAGAAGCTCACCATTTTCTTCTGACAATTATCCCTTCCAGTTCTGACAATATATTGTCAGATCTGAAATATATCAGTTGCTGTCAGTAAAATATCAGTTGCTGTCAGTTATAGCTGAGAGGAAAACGGATGTGACACACACAAGCAATAGAACACAGCAATACATGCATGCAGCTACATTTAAGTCGTCAGCAGGTGCTCGTCAGCCAATCAGGATGCACTGTCATACACCCTTTACCTGCCATACCACATCTAGCAGCCATTAGCATTCAGGTGGGAGGCTTCAGTTGGACGCAAATCGCAAGATTGCGTCGCTAGCAGGACCGCCCCGTGCAGGCATCCCTCCCACAGGGGTCCCTCCCTAACCGCTCACCTGTCCGCCATGTCCTAGAGCTGAAAAAAAAAAAGTTTAAAAACACACGATTGGTTCGCACGATGGCCAGGGGCCCCGGACCTCTCTCACTGGCCGGGGCCCCAAGGCCAATGCGCGATACCTGGAGGGGAGTGCAGGTGGGCCTAAGCCTCTCACACCCAGGCTCTGGACCTCTCACATCCAGAAAACCCACCAACACTGCCTCCATACTGAATGCTAAATTCGACACACACAAGCAATAGAACACAGCAATACATGCATGCAGCTACATTTGAGTCGTCAGCAGGTGCTCGTCAGCCAATCAGGATGCACTGTCATACACCCTTTACCTGCCATACCACATCTAGCAGCCATTAGCATTCAGTATGGAGGCAGTGTTGGTGGGTTTTCTGGATGTGAGAGGTCCAGAGCCTGGGTGTGAGAGGTCCAGGCCCACCTGCACTCCCCTCCAGGTATCGCGCATTGGCCTTGGGGCCCTGGCCAGTGAGAGAGGTCCGGGGCCCCTGGCCATCGTGCGAACCAATCGTGTGTTAGGAAAACGGATGTACCAGGTAATGTCCATGTTTCCCTATGGCTCAAGTGGGCGATGTTACAGTTTAACTGTGTGCTGACCAGAAAGCTGTTATGGGGTAATGGCCATTTTCAAAATGGAGGACGGAAAATTCCCTTGATCACAGTGAACAAACAGGACACGGGACAGGAGAAAAACACTGAGGAGTAGACTACATGGAATTAAAGTATGACTTGTGTATGCTTATTTTGACTTTTTTGAATTTTCAGTTCAGGTTTTCTTAAAGTCTCACGTTACAACAACATGTAACGCACAATAACTTACAGCAATAAAAAATTATTGGCCTGTTCAGAGTGCAGACGTTGCATCGGTGTCTAACGTTGCACGTTAAATGAGTGCTGCATGCTATGTGTTATACACGTTTTTAGCTGCGTTAGACTGTTTGCACATGCTCAGTAATGTTTTCTTTTTTTTTTTTTTTTTACGCATGCACCGTTTTCATTCTATCACTGTGCAACGAAAACAGTGCGCCAAACATAGGGCGAAATAACGTCCAAGTTATAGTCTTTCAATGCGTTGCGTTAGGAGCTCGTTATGCGACCTTAACGACGCATCAAACGCAACATCTTACTGTGTAAGAGGCCTTATACCAATTGCCACACAGTCCTGCTGATCTTTGGCTTCAGTAGTGTTTTAATCACACACAACTGGAACAAGCATGCGGATAATCTTGACATTTTTGTCAGAAACATCTCATCTGCATGCTTGTTCACAGTCTATAGTTAAAGGTATTAGAGGCAGAGGATCACCTGGGCAGCCAGGAAACTGATATTGTTGAAAAGGAAGAAAATATGTCTGCCTCCATATCCCTCTCACTTCAGGTTCCCTTTAAAGAGACTCAGAGACGAACATCATAATAGATTTATACATACCTGGGGCTTCCTCCAGCCCCATCCGCATGGATCGCTTCCGTCCCGTCACTTCAGCCAGTCAGAGCCAGTCGACGCAGGTGCAGTGTGCTCCCTCCATACTGCACAGGCACATGCGTAAAGCAGGCGCCAGCGAGACAGAGGGAGTCCCTGCGCATGCGGAAAACTGGTCACGTCCGGCGGAAGTAATGGGACCCGGTACCAGCGATTGAGAAGGCTGAGGACAGCGGCGTAGGAGCGATCCAGGTGGATGGGGCTGGAGGAAGCCCCAGATATGTATAAATCTATTATGATGGTTGTCTCTGAGTCCCGTCTCTGGTTCCCTTTAAAAGGACTTTCATGAAATCCCCCAGTCTCATTTTATGTTATAAAGCTAAAAATGTAAGTTTAATGTGTTATTGTCTCAGGTGATTGACAACAGTTTTTTATGCTTTACAGCTACAATCTTAAACACCTTTAATAACTTGCCATGCAAAAGTTTTTTAGTCTGTAATCAGCCAATTCTGATATTCTGACTCAAGTCTGACTACAGAGAAGCTTTTACGTGCACGTTTTTCCACTGTATCTAATGATTGTCATGCACACAATATTCGAAAATATGCTGCATGTAAAATGTTTTAAGTGTGAACATTCCCAATGTCTTCCATTGGTTTAAAAGGACAACTGTAATGAGAGGCATATGGAGGCTGCTAAATGTATTTCCTTTTAAACAATACCTGTTGCCTGGCAGTCCTGCTGATCTATTTGGCTGCAGTAGTGTCTGAATCACACCAGAAACAAGCATGCAGCTATTCTTGTCAGATTTGACAATAATGTCAGAAACACCTGATCTGCTGCATGCTTGTTCAGGGTCTATGGCTAAGGCTAAAAGTATTAGAGGCAGAGGATCAGTTGGACAGCCAGGCAACTGGAATTGCAACTGCATGCAAGAAATCGTTTGCGTTTCTAGTGGACCCACCCAAGTGTGATTTCTCCAGTATGAAAGCAGATCAAGTTTAGAGTATAGATGTATTTACCACTAGGTGGTGCTATAGCTTTTCTTATCAGCAGGTAAAATGGCTCCTGAGAACTTGAATAACTAATATGATTTTGCTGTACTATTTCTCGTCTGATAAGTTTCAGGCAGGGAACACACTTGACTTTCAGTTTTCCGCGCGCGTTTTTCTGCATACTTTTTCTGCACACCAAGTGTGTTTCCATGCAGGAAAACGCGCGCGTTTTTTCACAGCAGCTGATGTAAATGATAGAGGAAACTGCCAAAATGTGCAGAATCAGGATGCAGAATGTCAGTTTTTTTTCTGCGTGCGAACAACACAGTAAGTGTGTACTAGCACATTGATTAACATGAGTTCTCAGTTTTTCTGTGCAGAAAACGCGCACGAAAACAGTCAAGTGTGTTCCCTGCCTTAATGAAGAAAACATTGCCGACTGCTAATGATTTGTGTTATATTCTGACATACAACACAAGCAAGAAAATCTGTTAATATATTATGCATCTCTCAAGAGCTGAATTCAGGTCAGAATTTTTGGACAGATGTTTTGCTTGGTAAAGTAACACAACCAGTTCAGCGAATCTAGTAGAGATCTATGAATTGGAAAAAATACTGCTAATCAGGCCCGGATTTACCTTACAGGAGCCTATAGGCACAGATATCCTGGCACCCTAGACTTCCCCATCCATAAACCTACCCAGGGGTCGAGTCCTGCGTGAACGCGGGTGGACGACATCCACCTACTTTTTTTGGAGAGTGGACGTCGTCCACTCTAGCATATGTGGAGGGGAGCAGCGCAGTGGAGAGGAGTGTTGTGCAGAGCAGTGGGGAAGGGCGGATGTCTCCCCCCCGCTTCCCTCACCTTGGGGCTCCCCTTCCTGGCTCTCCCCTCCAGAACATTTGAGGCGGTGGCTGGCAGCGGGCATCAGTGGGCGGGACTTTCTTCCTCCTGTTCCGGCGAGTTGAAGCTGTGTGTGCCGCTGCTCTGGTCTTGACTAGACCAGACTAGCGGCACGCACAGCTTTAACTCGCCGGAACGAGGAGGAGGTAAGTCCCACACACTGATGCCCGCTGCCAGCCACCACCGCTGCAAATGTTCTGGAGGGGAGAGCCAGGAAGGGGAGCCCTAAGGTGAGGGAAGCGGGGGGGAGACATCCGCCCTTCCCCACTGCTCTGCACAACGCTCCTCTCCACTGCGCTGCTCCCCTCCTGCTGGGGGGACACCTGGCTACCTATTCTAGGGACGCCTATAGACTGGCTATACTGGGGACACCTATACACCTGGCTACATATACTGGGGACACCTATTCACCTGGCTATACTGGGGGCACCTATACACCTGGCTACATATACTGGGGACACCTATACACCTGGCTACATATACTGGGGACACCTATACACCTGGCTATACTGGGGACACCTGAACACCTGGTTACATATACTGGGGACACCTGGTTATACTGTGGACATCTATACACCTGGCCACCTATTCTGAGGACATCTATACACCTGGCTACCCTTTCTGGTGACATCTCTACACCTGGCCACCTATTCTGGGGACAACTATACACATGGCTACTTATACTGGGGACTAGACCTGGCTAGCTATACTGGGGGTACCTATTTTGGGGGAACTGCTGTCAGATCTGTATTTTTGGTGAACCGCTGGTGCCAGTTTACGTGTATTTTGGGGAACTGCTGCCAGATTGTGTATGTGGGGGGACCACTGCTGCCAGATTACATGTATTTTGGGTGTTACGTGTATTTTGAGTGATCCACTGCCAGGTTTCGCGTATTTTGGGGAACTGCTTCCAGATTATGTGTATGTTGGGGGAACTGCTGCTGCCAGATTGTCTATTTTGGGGGAACCACTGCCATATTATCTGTATTTTGGAGGAACCTCTGCCAGATTATGTGTATTTTTGGTGAAATGCTGTCAGATTACATCTACTTTTTGGGGATACACAACGACAGAGCTCAAACTTCCCCTGGCAGACCTTTTATACCACTGCTAAGGCCATGTATATTTGGCCCCACCCATGACCACGCCCATGCTATGCTTAACCACGCCCATTTTTGGCATCGCGCAGAGGTGTTTAGGGTGAGTCCACTCACCTCTTTTCCCAGGACTAGACCCCTGCTACAAATCCTCACAAGACTGCACTGCAAGTGTGCTAGCTGTCCCAGCTGTCACTACTCCCTTACTTCCCTTACCCATCATAGGTAGCAAGAGGTGGTCCTGACTGAAGGGAGATCTCACCAGTGGAATGCCGAGAGCAAGGAGAGTATACTCTCATTTACACTCTCAACACTCTGCATAGAGAAGGAGAGAGGGAGGCACGGGAGGAAAGTGAGCTGCCTTTCCATTATCAGGCGCCTGTAGGCACTTGCCTACAATGCCTTATGGTAAATGCGCCCTGCTGCTAATCATTTTGAAATAGTGGAAACATTCTTACAATTGCCCCCCCCCCCCCCCCCCTCCCCTTCTTTTTTCCCTAAAACCTTACATTTTTTTATTATGTAGTCCTGTCCATTTAGTACTTCTGAGACCCATATTGGGTACGCTGTGCTTCACTGATTGGCTAGAATTAGCAGCAAATCAGCATTCTTCCTGCACTCGTTAGTGGTAGGTGGTAGGTGTATGCCTGTAAGTTCTCCATGCTCTCCCATTCCACTGCATCCCCTTCTTGCGTGTGTAATATCTATGCCAGTCCTTCTCTTTTAAAGGAAACCTGAGACTTTCTTAAAGAGAAGCATTTATACGTACCAACCTTCATCCAGCCCCATGCAGGCCATGGGCTCCCTTGCCATCCTCCTGGCCAGGGCCGGGCCGAGGCATAGGCTGGAGAGGCTCCAGCCTCAGGGCGCAGTGTAGGAGGGGGTGCACAATTCATTCAGCTGTCATTCCTAATTGTGTATGAAGCAGAAAGACATAAGAAAAGGGGATACATAGCAGTGACTGCAAGCCAGATAACTAGATATTAAGGTGTTGGGGAGGTTGTGGGCCCTGTGGCCCTCTTAGTCTAATAGCAATCAGTGTGTGACAGCTGGGGTGGGAGGGATGGAGGGGCGCATTTTAGTGTCTCAGCCTTGGGTGCTGGAGGACCTTGTCCCTGCTCTGCTCCTGGCCCACTTCATTCCTCTGCCGTCTGAATAATAAATTGCCCCAGTCGTGCTCAGTCATGCATGTGTGCCACGATCACGCTTCCATTGCCAGAACACACAGATGCAGAATGCTACAGGAGTAGGCTGACCAGGCGTCTTCTTTTGCCCGGACAGGTCCACTTTTTCAGGCCATCCTTCCAGGTTTTTGAAATGTCCGGTGAACCAGAGAGTCAGAGAGGCGAACACGAACCGAGCGGCAGAAGAGCCGCTTGAAGAGAGTCAGCGAGCCGAGCGCAGAAGAGCCGCTTGAAGAGAGTCAGCGAGCCGAGCGCAGAAGAGCCGTTTGAAGATGGTCAGCGAGCCGAGCGGCAGAAGAGCCGCTTGAAGAGACAGAGAGCCGAACACAAGCCGACTCTTTGGGAGCCGAGCGGCCAAGCACAAGCCAGAAGAGCCGATGCTTTAAAGAGCCGGAATTCCCACCACTAGACTGAGTCTCAGTCTACTAGACTGACTGACTCAGTCTAGTGATGGGAATTCCGGCTCTTTAGCATCGGCTTTTCTGTCTCGGCCGCTCCCGCTCAGCTTCCAAAGAGTCGGCTCGTGTTCGGCTCTCTGTCTCTTCAAGCGGCTCTTCTGCCGCTCTGCTCGCTGACTGACTCTTCAAGCGGCTCTTCTGCGCTCGGCTTGCTGACTCTCTTCAAGCGGCTCTTCTGCCGCTCGGCTCGTGTTCGGCTCCCGACTCAAACGGCTCTTCTTGGCAGTCAATCCCTTACTGCTGCTCTGCTCCGCCTCCGGCCACCCCCATCCACTGTCTGAGACTGAGAGCAAATTGCGGAGCAGAGGGGCGGCGGCGAGGGGCGGAGAAAGGGCCTGAGGTCAGTTATTAAACTCACGCTGGGCTGGTCACTGGTGCTGTGTGTGTGTGGCCTGTGGGAGCAGCCTGAGCCCTTAGTTCAGTCAGTGAATCAAGTCACACTGGTGCTGTGTGGGCGGCTTGTGGGAGCAGTAAGGGCCTGAGAGAGTTCAGTGAAGTCACTGGTGCTGTGTGGGCGGCCTGTTGGAGCAGTAAGGGCCTGAAAAAGTTCAGTGAAGTCTGAATCTGATTGCATTTTGTGGTCGGCTGGCCGGCCGGCACTCCACCATGTGGTCTGTAAAAAAAAAAAAAACGGCCCTCCATGCCCACGAAGTTGGACAGCACACTGCTAAGGTCTTGTATATTTGGCCCCACCCATGATCACGCCCACATGCTGTTGTGATCGTCCTCTTTTTTGGAAATCAAAATATGGTCACCCTATACTGGAGCAAGATCATAGCAAGCGCAGGTCCGTCCCGCACATGCGTAATTGAGTTTGACTGTGGGAATTTACCGGCCAGAGTTACGGAGTGCCTCAGGGGGACGGCAAGGAAGCCCACGGCCTGCAGGCTGGAGGAAGCCCCAGGTAAGTATGAATGCTTCTCCTTCTAAGGTACACTTTAACTACCTGAAGACCGCTCCATGCCCACAGCACATATGATCAATCTCCTACAGCAGCGCAGCCGCAAGCTTCTGGGGTCCCGGCGCTGGGAAACGCGAGTCAGGAGGACGAGCTAAGTGTATATATGTCTGTCTTTTTTCTATAATTAGTTTTTTTTAGGCCCCTTTTACACTAGCAGGTAATTCCTGCGTTGAGTTAACCTATTGGGCCGCAAAATCAATGGAAGTCTATGGAGACTTTAACACTTATTACGGTCCCTTGCGGTACGCTGGAAGTATCCGAGCCGACGCAAGGGCAACAGCACATTGCCACAAGCACTGAGCTCAACGCAAGGTACTTGGAGTAATGGGAGTCTATGGGCAAAGCATGTAGTGTAAATGACGGAGTGCGGTGTGGCGCGGATCAATGTGAACCCCAGTGATGTACTTCCTGCCCAGCAGGGAGTACGTCACTGAGCGGGGGCGGGGCTATGCTTATGGCTGTCAGTTTTACTTTACAGTGGGTTGCGGCAGAAGCATCACATCCTCATCACAACACAAAAAAACATTTGTAAAACCGGCCTGAAGGTTTGTTGAAAGGAAAAAGGGGCAGCCTCTCATGAAACATACACCTTGCCATTTGGCCACAGATATGGATGTGGAGCCATTATGCCTTGTGATTTCTGTGACAGCGAGCGGTACAGGAAACATTGTACAAATAGAAGACATATAGATTCCTCTAAATGTCAGCCAATTCTGGATGCCAATATTCCACAGTCAGCCAAGAAGCTAAAGCTGAACTTGAAGGCTTCTACAGCAAGTCAATGCTGCTAAACATACTGCAAAATCCACCATGTGCCGGCTGAAGAAAAGTAACATTTTGGATTGACACTCATCAGTCGCCTATTGTAAAAATGTAAAATCAGTGTATAGATATTAATGCCTGACACCAATTGGCCTCAAGTCCTGGGGCTGGCTTTTGCAGGAGACCGCATGTGCTGATGCACACACACATCTCCACTTGGTAGTCTCGGAGACTGTTAGACGGCAAAACCGCCGTCTAATTAGGCTGTACAGCGATGTGATCTAAGGTAGCGTTGTACTGGGGACTGCCGTGTGACATGGCTGTCCCCCTGGGGGACATAGGAGCGATCGGCAATGATAGGCTGAAGCTTGATAGGCTGACAGGGAGGGAGGGAGGGTGACAAAAATAAAAAAAAAAACAAGGTTTACACTTAACGAGCGCTCCACTGAACTCGGCCGGAGCCCCGGCGGGTCCAGTAGCTTCAAAGTACAATATTCCTGCACTTTGGCCCAATAGCCTGACTGTGACAGGCAGCCTACAGGCCCAATCAAAGTGCAGGAATATTATACTTTGAAGCTACTGGACCTGCCGGGCTCCAGGCGGGTTCAGCAGAGCGCTCGTTAAGTGTAACGAAGCACTCTTTAAACTATCTGAGCCCAGCGTAATTTAACCGCGCACGATATGGCTGCATAGCGTGCTCTTTTTGATATTGCTGCTGTAGCAGAGCAACTTAGTGAATCAAGCCCCTTGTATTCTAAGTGCATGGGCTGCCAAAGTTCAGTAAGTGCCGGCTCCTATACATCCCTGCTGATTCTAGTAAGCTGGATGGCCAGTCCCTGGTGGCAGTCCCTAGAGAACTGCAGAAAAGGGATCTCTTCTATTACCTACCTTCCCATGCACTGTTCTACAACTTCAACAAACACTTGTATGGTAAGAACAACTATCTTTTCCTGGGACAGGATGAAACTGGCTTCCAATCAAATTGCCCCTAGTTTGTGTGTATGCATCATGTGTGTATCATATTAACATCAGATTGTAAGCTGTTTTGGGTCAGAGACAGATAAATGGTTCTGTGTACTTGGTAAAATGATCTAGACATGTGTCAGAGCCATATAAATGACTAAAACACATAAGAAGAAAAACAATATTGGCATAATGAAAATATAAATGGTAATTTAACTCCACTAGCTTAAAATATCTTTTAATACTCTGTGTTTTGATTTGGCTTTCCATGGAAACTGAAACCGAATAGTCCCTGTGAAAACATTGTTAATCTCGTTTATAAAGAGATCTGCTCTAAACAAACACAGCAGGGAACTTTTTTCGGCTGCAGGAAAATACTAACTTTCCACTGAGGTGAATGTACCCAAAAGCTCACGATGGCAGCCATACGTTTGGAATCCTAAAATATGTTAACTTGGATCTGAACTCCTGCACAGGACAGAAGGACTAAGCACAAGTTGTACTGATCCCTCAGCTGTGTCAGCTGCCTGCCACGGCAGAGCAGCTAATTTGTAAACACAGGATGTTAACAATATGTCTGCTTCGATGAAAGCAGGAAGTAGAAACACTGCAGATTTATTGCAGGATTTGTATCAGCTGTAACAAAGAAATGTTTTTCTTGAAAGGTTACTCTGCTGTTGCGCATATTTTAGAGCATAGAGGAAGTTCAGAGTTCAGGTCCCCTTTAAAGGATGTGGGAAAAGTATGGCAGAAGCCATTGCTGACGTCTGTTTAAATATTGTTGCTTGTTCAGCTGCTGAGTTGATCCTCTGCTTTTAATATACAGTACAATAACATTTGTAAAGTGCTTTTCTCCCATAGGACTCAAAGCGCATAGTGATGTCTCAGATCAAGACAAGGTTGCAGGCTGGACTGTGTTACAGAGGAGTCAGGTGTTCATAAATGCCAGACTAAAGAGGTGGCTTTTCAGTTTGAAATTAAATGCTTCCAGGGATGGAGCTGTCCTGATTGGGTGTGGCAGGGAGTTCCAAAGTGTAGGGCAGCATGACAGAAGGCTCTGTCTCCAAATGTTTTGAGGTGGACTCTGGGGGTGACCACGGTATTACATCCTTCTGAGCTAAGATTGTGGGGATGTGATGCAGTTGCAACAAGTCCTTCAGGTATCCAGGGCCCAGATTGTGCAAGGATTTGAATGTCAATAAGCCAGTCTTAAACAGAATTATCCATTTTATCGGTAGCCAGGGGAGTGAGCAAAGAGTTGTTGTCATGTGGCAATGGCGAGGTTGGCTAGTTAACAGCATTCTGTACTAATCACAGGTGGTGCAGGTCTTTGTTTGGAAGGCCTGTATAGAGAACATTGCAGTAGTAGTTGTATATATTGGAAGTGTTGCGCCACTCGTGACAGCAGCTGACTCTGATTAAGGATATCCCAATTCCTCAAAATAAAATAATTGTAAGAGTATCAGATAGCGCTAATAAATAAATAAATCAGTACTAAAAAAATCATAAAACAAGTGTTGAAATTCATAAAACTTATTGCAAAAGTATAAGATTAGATTAAATGAGCTTAAAAACCAACTTAAATGGCAAAATTGAAGGAGGTGGTGGTGGTCTTACCTCCCTCAAGCAGACACGACAACGACTGCGATTCAGACAGTCAAACACATTTATTAGGAACTCCAAAAAGAAATGCAACGCGTTTCGCAGGTTCAACCCCGCTTCATCAAACAATATAGGGAGGAGTATCAAACAATCTGCACAAGGATTCAAATTAAGCGCCTCTGTCTTAATTTGAATCCTTGTGCAGATTGTTTGATACTTCTCCCTATATTGCCTGATGAAGCGGGGTTGAACCTGCGAAACGCGTTGCATTTCTTTTTGGAGTTCCTAATAAATGTGTTTGACTGTCTGAATCGCAGTCGTTGTTGTGTCTGCTTGAGGGAGGTAAGACCACCACTTCCTCCTTCAATTTTGCCATTTAAGTTGGTTTTTAAGCTCATTTAATCTAATCTTATACTTTTGGCGCCTCTGTTCATTGTATACAATTTTGAGTCCACCCTTGGTGGAGGGTTGCTACCCTTTCTTCCTGTCTACAGAGAGCGACTTCTTAATCCTGAGTGGGGTCAGGACAATCTCCCCACCTGCCTTTACAGTGGTTGCCTGCTGGTGACCCTGACTTGTGAGTATTTAGCAATACAAACTTATTGCCACCTTGTCCAGTACGAATTACACTATTGGGGCTCTTGGTGTTCCCTGTTTTAGCACAGTCTGAGTTGTTCAGGTCTGAGCTTCCTATCCTTAGTGGTGCTGGTTGAGACTGGGGCTGCTTTTAAAGGGGGAGGAAACTGAAGTTTGAAAACACTTGTATTATGCTAAGTACACTGCTATTGCTAAGTACAAGAGCATTCTTTAACATAGTTGCCCCACCACCTTTTTTATTTTATTTTTTTTAAAACGAGACATATTTATACAATGATCCATGTGTGCCTGCTATACCATCATACTGGAAGGTGCCGATCGGAAGGAAGCTCTTTTCTGGTTTTATGCTCACTCCTCCCCGCCTCCTAACTTGTAGCGGCGTGTTGTCATGGGAGCGGCTGACATGTTACTTGGGTAATGAATCTGAGCTGCGCAGCAGCCACTGGCCTGAATACGCTGACATCACAGTGACTGAGAGTGTGTTAGGGCTGGTGGTAGCCATGCAATTTGGGTCCATTTCCGAGTGATGTGTCAGCCAAGCCAAGAAAAGTTTGCTACTTATCTCAGTAGTGGAAAGCCTCTGGATAGACCAAAGGCTTCATTGGTAGTTCCAAATGCCATCCAGTGCCATCCACTACTGGTTCAATCTATACCAAACTTTTTAGGCAAAAGGCCATTTCGCTGTTCTTGCGTGTGCTTGGATCTAGAGACATTAAACACAATTTTTGCTGATTGCTGTTAGGTACACTATGCCTTGTCAAATCAAACATTTCCACGGGAAATAACCCATATATACTGTGTGCATTTAGCACAGTGGCAGCTGCTAATCAATTACTATTACTGCTGATCATGGTCGGGCCGAGGCAGAGGCAAGAGAGGCTCCAGCCTCAGAGCGCAGTGTAGGAGGGGGCACACAACTCACTCAGCTAGCATTCCCGTATTGTGTTTGAAGCAGAGAGAAATAAGAAAAGGAGATACATGACAGTGACTGCAAGCCCGATAACTAGAGATTAAGGTGTTGGGGCCCTTGTGCACCTCCTAGTCTAATAGCAATCAGTGTGGGACGGCTGGGGTGGGAGGGATGGAGGGGCGCACTTTGGTGTCTCAGCCTTGGGTGCTGGAGGACCTTGTCCTGGCTCTGCTGCTGCTGGTATGGTGGCAGCTGTTAATCAGTGGCTGCAACTGCTACAGTAGTGGCTGATAACCTCCAGGCGCACAAAGGGGGAGTCCGAGCGGCAACACAAGGTAGCTCCTGCATGCAGTACTGCAGCTACAGTATGTGAGATGCTTGGAATTAACAACTGTAGAGAGCTCTGGGGGCTACTAGAAGAGGCTCGGTGACCCACATTTGGCCCCTGGGACAGACTTTGGACATGCCTGCTCTATACCCATTTAACTCAGCGGGTCAAATAGGTTTCTCTTGGTGGTGACCGTGGCCATGTATGAGCACCACTGCAGTGGGTACACATGAGTATGGGGCTACAGGGGGATCTAGGAAGGCTTTGGACCATCCAGAGACTTCCCACCACTGAGGTAAGAATGTATCGTAACTTTTTTTTACATTTCAGGTGTCAATGCTGGTCATGAACCGTATGGGGTTGCCGGGTTGTTAGTCTAAAAGCAAACCTGTGAGATCCTTAGGGGAAAAAGTTAGAAACTTATCTCTGTAGAAGGCAACCTCTGGGTCCCCCAGATTCTACCCATGTCCTCCTTATTACAGCCGCTGGATGCTGGGACCCCCTGGGATTTTGCAGCCACTGTCTTGTCAGAGAGGTTGAGGGGGTCCCAGCCCTGGATCAGAGGGAGATGGGGGGCACCTCTGGATTCTCGTAAGCACCCATTTGAGGCACTTTTCCCCCTTGGGTACACTTCTCTCCTGGTTGGTCGCTTGTCACATTTACAGTCACTTCACTAGGAGCCAGAGACTTGCTTGTGGTTCCATTGACATTTTAACATGACAGATTTACTAGTAGTTGCATAACATTTGCTGAAATTTTTTTTCATGCCAATGTCTATTCTGCTTCATAAAACAGATTTTTTTATGTAACAGAACCCATTTCACAATTCAAGGAAAAATAGGTTTTGCCATTTAACCTCTTAGCTGTGCAGAGCTGTAATTAGCTATTTTCACATTGTAAAATGGATATAAATGTTATTTATATGTTTGTTGGTTGGGAGATGGAAAGCAGATGCTTAGCTACAGATGCCGGGTGGCCTCACAGGCCCTGGTTCTGCTTGTTTTCAGACAATGTGGTTTCATGGAAAGGTGTTTTCTTAGGTCTGTAGATGGATTTGTGGGTCTGAAGCCACGCCGAGACCTCATGTAGAGCTGTTTTGTTCTTTGTGCCCAATGGCTAACTTTCTTGTGAACTTCAGCTCCTTGAGCAGCCCACCTTCTATGTATAGCAGAATGCCTCTCCACGTACAGTAGCATCTCCATGTGCAGAGGTACCAAGCCCTCATTCCATTAGCACCCTCACATTTCATGTGCAGCCTCGTTGAGCAGCAGCTCCTCTTTTCCATCTGTACTCGTTCCCATCTTCTGTGTCTAGAGTAGACCCATGTTCAGTTTAGAAGCCCATACCCACTAAGTGATTTTTTTTCTGAACAATTTTGCGCAAAGAAACAATTTTGTGTGATATTGCGCAACATCATTTAACAAAAATTTGTTAAACAATGGTTCACACTTCACAATGCACGACACCTGTGGAGATCGTTCATTTTTGTATGACCACCATGTCTGTTAGCCTGTAACATCAACCTTGACTGATATTGCCAGCACCATATCTCAGACTTTGACTTCAACCTTGCCTGATTTCGGCCAGCCCCAGACCTCAACTTTTGACCTCAACCTTGTGACCTCAATCTTTAATGATTTCTGCCAACACCAGACTACAGCTTCTGACCTTGGCATTTACTGATCTCCATCAACCTAGGCCTAGTTTCTGCAGTACTCTGTCCTTGGTTCTCCACATAGTAGTGTCACCTTTCCTCCTTGTCATTGGTGAGCAATTCTGGGGCTGTGACCTGGTGATAACTTGCAGCATAGTTGCCTGCTTTCCACTACTGTTGACAGTTCATCATCTTTAGCTGGCGCTCCACTTGTCTGTGCCTCAGGAGAGCCCTTACTAACCACCAATCACCTACTTTTAATTGTCCTTTACAGCCTGGGCCAAAACAAAACTTAGTAAGCATTGCTGAAAGTTAGTGAGGTAGCATTTGTGCTGCTGCTGCTGCTGCTGCTGCTGCTGCTGCTGCTGCTGCTGCTGCTGCTGCTGCTACTGCTACTGCTACTGCTACTACTACTCACACCACACACACAGCAAAAACTTATTTTAATAAAATACAATGACTGTATCGCGCAGCGCTCATTCTCCCCCATGTATAACAAATAAGGACCCTCCCCTAACCCCAGCTAATGGCCTTCAAAGCCTCATCATTCCTACTTCCCTTAACCATAACATGATTAACTTACAACAGATAACAGCTACAGGCTTCTGTTGGGCTAATGCCACTTCCCAGAGCAAAGGGACCTCTGCCAAACTGTGACAACCTGTAAAAAGCACAATTACCAAGCATTCAATGTAATATGACCAAATTCCCTAACCTGCCTCCTCCATTCACACCATGTCAAGCAGGGGCGTAACTAAGACCTACCGAGCCCCCCTGCAGAAATTTTATGCGGAACCCCTACCCCCCCCCCCCCCCCTGGAGCCCGCCCAGGCCCGTTTTGGGGGGCTGGAGAGGTCACAGCATGAGGGGAGAGCTATGGCCACACTCAGCGGGGAGGGGGGACGGTTCCCCCCTCACCTTGGGCTCTCCCCTCTGCGCTCCCCTCCAGCTTCAATAACCATATAGGTGCAGCGGCGGGAAGTGGCAGGTAAATACCTTCCGTGCGCTCCAGCGTGGACGCTTCTCTCTCTAGCCTCTGACGCGACTTCTGAATCCTGTATAAACAAGCCGAGTGTGGCCATAGCTTTCCCCTCATGCTGCGACCCCTCCAGCCCCTCAAAACGGCCCTGAGCGGGCCCCAGGGGGGGCCCGGGCCCCCCCGCAGGCGCATGGGCTGCAACCCCTATTGTTACGCCCATGATGTCAAGAGTGAATGCTTGTATCACATCACCACCATCATGTCATGGCTTACGTCAGCCAGCTATTACATTGAAAACTCCTAAATTAGGCCAAGTGTGTGGAAAATTCACTCTGGCTGCAAAACAAAGCAGTAAGTGACAGTTACACCCAAACCTCCTTCTAACCACTTCCTGGTACCGCACCAATCCACCCACACCTGCATTTTTCAAGCCCCACCCAATCCTAAACCTTTTTTCTAAGTTTTAAGAGCTAACATGGGCCATTATGTTGCTGTGTTTAAGTCACTGTACTTCTTTTTACCAACTAATGACCCTCCATTAAAAAGGACAACTGAAGCGAGATATCCATATTTTTCTCACTTCAGTTGTCCTTTAACCTTTAGCTAATGGGTAACTCACTTCAATCAACAACCCTTAATGCGTACACTACAATTGAAGCTTTAAATGTAATTAGTCCCTACTGTTTAAAATATAACACAAAAGAAAAGGAAGAACATAATTTAGTAACAAATAAAATAAAAATAAATTATTAGGACATGAACCATTTAACTAAAACCCTTTTTCTAATGGCTTTTGAGGGACCTCGTACCATGAAGGCATTAACTCCCAGTCACAAATTTGACTTGTAAATCCTTGAGTCTGTCTTGATGTTCACTGCTAACCAATACGATAACTGAAATTAAAGTGCATGAAAGAAAAACAGCACTTCTAACATTTGTCTGTACTTGAAAACTTGCTTCACTGCTCAGTACTTTTCTAGAACCTCCCAGAGCAAATGGACCTCTGCCACCAAAAGTCTGCAGTGACGCCTTACTTGAATACAGTATCTAAGCAAAATACAGTTCTATTTATATGACCGCTGGAGCTCAACCTTAGCAATGTCTTACCCAGGGAGCCCAGAATTAACTTGTACTGCTCTGATGACCATTGCCCCATTTTTGGATTTAGAACATTGCTCCCAAGTGCTGTAACTGGATCAGAGACTGGAGACACAATGACATGCTTTCCTAACCTTTCCTCTAGATATATTTTAGATGCCATCTGGGAAAACTCCAGCTACTGAAAATAACAGGCCATGCTGATATTTGCTCGAAACCCTTATATTAAAATATAAGATTTGATCTAGTTATCGCAAATTTTATGGAAAAATTCCAGCGCCATAGCTTTAGTTTTCCACCGTGAGACGGACGTAGCAAATACACAAAGTTTTAATAGACTGTTGGAGCATCCCAAGTATGTTCGGGAAACTCTCTAGATAGTCAAGTCACGGCTAGCTGTTTACCTTGAGAAGCTGCTCAACAATTGAAGACTTCCTCTGTATAACACAGTATAGACACTTTAATGTGGCTGCAGAGCACAACACAAAATGCAGAAGATCCATTATTGGAGATAAAATAGACTAATAAAAACCCTGTCAGAGGGAAAACTTGGAATGAGATCAAAGGCGGAACAACAGTGAAAAATTAAAGGCATGCCTTACTGAAGTCCTGCTTAGAGCTTTTTTACAAGAAGAGGACTGTGTGACATATCTTCATATTCGTAAACCAGGCAAAATTGCTTCCTGATCCAGATAATACTGGTTAGGTTCAGAGATTCTCAACCTGGTGGTACATTAGTCAAATCCCATGGGTTTCTTGTTACAGTAGCATGCTCTACTACAGGGCCTGGCATTTACCCAGTAGGGGTACTTGAAGGAGCATGGACGGGGAGATTACAGGTACCCCTCCCCCCCCCAAAAAAAAAAAATACACAAAGGTGAAAGACCAGGAACCAATAGTGCAATATGTCACACTACCAGGAGCAGGGGTGTTTTTAGGCATAAGCATTCCAGGCCACTGCCTGGAGTGCCATTGGTCCTGGAGGGGCCATGCCCCCGATGAAGCCCCACCTCCAAAATAAGCCACTCCTCCCAAACTAAGCCACACTTCCCAAACAAAGCCACTTCCCAATGCCCATGGGTGTTTGTTCCTCCTTCTGTCCCCCTTTGTGCCTCTTGTGCCACCTTCAATCCTCCTATGCCACCTCTGCACCCTGTGTGTCCTTCTGACCCCCTTCTGTCTCCCTTTGTCCATCCTTCTGTCTCCTTGTGCCACCTTCAGGCTCCTGTGCCACCTCTGCCCCATGTGCATCCAAAGATGGATTAGGATGAAATGGTGCCCTAGGCAAACAACAACTTTGAGCCCACCCCTAATGGCCACCTAGTTTTTTTTGGCAAGATTTGTTGGGCGTTAGCATAAACCAGGCCCTGGACTCTTGTCAGGCCCTAGGCACCTGCCTAAGTTGCCTTGTGGATGATCCAGCTCTGTGTGCGTCCTTCTGTGCCTCTCTCTGTCCCACTGTGCCTCCTTCTGTCCCCCTTTGTGCCTTCTTCTGTCTCCTTGTTCCACTATCATTTCCCATCCTGCTCCTGCGCTCCCCCAGTCCAGTGTATAAAGGCAGAGTATAGCACAGCAGAAGCTGTGCTCTAACTGTGCTCTAACCTCCCCTCTGGAGTCCAGTGCTGTGCCTGTGTGACCATCCTGTCTGGTTTCTGCTCACTCTAGTGCTGGCACCTCACTCTACTCATGAAATGTGTAATCACGCTATATGCGGTAGGAGATGCTGGGCACTAGGGCGAGTGGTGAGCGGACAGGCGGAAGCACAGCACTGGACTCCAGTGGAGAGGTGAGAGCACAGTATCTGCTGCAATAAACTCTGCAATTACACACCAAGCTGGGGTAGTGCAGGAAGGGGGTGTGTAACGAAGTGCAACAGGATCGGTGGGTTGTTTGTATACCAGGGACTCCCTGTATTATGGATCCACCCTATACAGCACATGGTTTATATTCTCTAGTCTGTGGGTGTGTGGGTGTTTTTTGTTTGCTTTTTCTTTTGGGGTGGGGGGGGGGGAGTGACACAGAATTTATTTCCTTGAGTGACAAACAGTGGCATAGCTAAGGAGCTGTGGGCCCCGATGCAGGTTTTATAATAGGGCCCCCCAAGCACTCTATATATAACAATTGATACGGTGCACCAAAACCTGCCAATGGAAACTACAGTGTCTGAGGTGCAAGAAGGGGATGGGGAACAGCTTGTTAATGATTACCACTATTCAAAATGTCTATAGAAGTGATTATTATGAGCACAGGACCAATAGAGAGCGAATACTGTTGTTGAGGGGGGGCCCTTGGGCGGTCGAAACTTCTGCAACCCCTATTGCTATGCCCCTGGTGACAAACCAGGAGATTATTGAGATAAAGAGGATTACTCTCACTTTACTGGTTGCAATAGAAATGCAACCACCAATAAAGTCACGCAGAGGAAATACTGCCACTGCTCGGGTTTGTGAGGAAGTTTCTCTCATGGCTGGATTTCAGGCAAGACCACAAAGACTGTGGCCTAGGGCTCCAGGAAAGAAGGGTTGGGCTTTGAGCCGCAGGGTGGCAGTAGCAATTAGCCTGCTGAACATTCGTCCTGCTTCATAGAGTTTGCACATAGCAATGTGCGGCTAACATCAGCTTGATCTGGCACTCGGGGAATGAAGAAGCAGCAAACGGGCACTTACAGTGATCTCTGAGAACCTGTCACTCACGTGCCACTCGCCAAGGGGCTTACAATCTAATCCCTGCCATCATTTCACTAACTGTCCTCAGAGGAGCCTACAACAATCTAATGCCTGCCATTTTTTTTTTGGGGGGGGGGGGGGGGTTTAGGATGCTGTCAGTCTGGGGGCCTTGGGTGGTAAAAAGTACAAATCTGGCCCTGGTCGCACTCCTGAAGATTAGGGAGGGGACTAAGCTAAAAAAAACAACCTCTTTAAAAGAGGTGTGAACAGTGATACTGAATGTTTGAGGCATCCAAAAAATATAAAACAATTAAGACCATTTTAAAAAAGGAGAGGCAATGATTGTCTTACCTTTTAGAAGGTATCTGCCTTTGTATATGCTTGATTCCGCCGAAACCCGGGCGGAATCTGCCGCAACCCGGGTGGAATCCGCCGCTTCTGGGTCTCGGCGCTTGTTCCCCGCTGATGACGTTGTTAGTGGCTCACAGGCTGCACATTCTGATAGGCGGAGGGCGTGTTCTCAGTACGCCATCCGCAAAGGTAAACAATAGTCAGCTGACTCCGGTCAGCTGACAGAACAGTGTCAGCTGACTTTACAGCTGACTCCTAGGCAGGGCCTTGCTGTGTGTTTAGATGTGCGGGTGTGGCCAGCCACTGATTGGATGAAGAGTTGTATTTAAATCTGCAGAGTGCTCCCAGTCATCGCCCGTGATAAGCATAGTTTTGGCTAATTGCTGGGTGTGCACTCTGTTGTTACTGATATTCTGGATATTGACCTTGGCTTGTATTTGACTACTCTGTTGTGATTAACCTCTGCTTGATTCCTGGAAATCCCTTGCTTGCCGCCTGGACCAACCTCTGCTAGTTACTGGACAATCCTTGTATGCCACTTGAACTGGATGATAAGTATAAGTATACTTTCCCTATCAGTCAACTAACAGTGTGTCAGTAGTAGCAAAATTACCTCGGCAGCTGAGAGCGGCGCGACCACCGCTCTCGCGTCTGACGTCACGGCGGATGCCGCCGCCGCCTCCTCGGCATCGCTTCCCACCAGGTCAGGTCTCTCCAGGGCGCATCTCAGCAGAAGGGCGCACGTGCGCACACAGAGACAGGACCTTTATGTGTTGAGGAGAAAGGTCAGCTGACCGGCCGGTCAGCTGACGCCTGGGAACTGACCTCTGCCGCCTGATTGGTTGAGAGGTGTTAACGGAACTACGGGGATTACCCTTGCATTTAAGTCCGGGGCTGTCAGTTCAACATTGTCTGCTGTTGCTGAAACTTTGCGGTTAAGCTCTCAGACCTTAGATAGTTCCAGTGTGCTTTGATCCGGGAGAAGACCGGGGATTTCACACAAGATAGGAATTGTTTGATAGCTATAAATATACTTGATATTATTGTCTCTATGTGTATGAACCTTGCCTGAACTCTCGACTATCCTTTGCCTCACGATTCTGTACTCTGCCTATCTGTCTAGTTGCCGACCCCGGCCCTACCTCGACTCTGCTCTTGCCTTCTGATTCTGTACTTCCGCATATCTGATTGCTGCCGACCTTAGCTATCCTTAGCTAATAATAGTAATAATAATAATAATAATAATAATAATAATCCTCTGACTACGTACTGTTTGCCGATTTTGTACTGCTGCCTGACCGACCAGTTACCGACCCTGCCTGTATGACCTCTCCTGTTCTGGTGATAGTCCCACAGCCAGGGGCTATCACTTGGGAGTGCTCCTGAGCTACTGTGCACCTAAACACGTGTGATCACTCTGATTAAAGTACTGACAGTTCTGTTACTATCTCTGCATTCTTGGTGATTCTGCAGATCACCACATAATCAGATATAGTTTATGTATTATTGGTGATACTGCAGATCACCAAATAATCAGAATCCTGTCACCAGCTGACACTAACCGTTACATAACAGCAGACCAAAAAAGTTGTTATGGAGGCTCAGATTCAAGCATTATCCGCAGCCGTAGCGCAGTTAAATGCTACTGTTGGCTGATGGTGTAATGGTTAAGGGCTCTGCCTCTGACACAGGAGACCAGGGTTCGAATCTCGGCTCTGCCTGTTCAGTAAGCCAGCACTAATTCAGTAGGAGACCTTTGGCAAGTCTCCCTTACACTGCTACTGCCAATAGAGCGCGCCCTAGTGGCTGCTGCTCTGCTCTGGCGCTTTGAGTCCGCAAGGAGAAAAGCGCAATATAAATGTTATTTGTCTTGTCTTGTCCTGTCTACTGTGACATCACAACAGGCTCAGTTGAATGCTTTGACTGAAGCCGTTAATCGTTCACAGAGATCTGCATCATCATCGCCTCCCTCTCTGGTCCGTGAGCCTAAGATGGCTCTACCTGAGAGATTTTCAGGGCATAACTCAGACTTCAGAAATTTTAGAAATAGGTGCAAATCATACTTTGAAATGAGACCCATTTCTTCAGGCTCTGAACAGCAGCGGGTAACATTGATTAAAACCTTGCTGTCTGGGGATTAGCAGACTTGGGCATTAAGTTCAGTTCAGAATTTCTTTGATGCCATGGCGGTCATATACGATGACCCAGACATTGCAGCCGTGGCAGAAAGGAATTTAAAAAGGCTACGCCAAGGACATGGTACCGTGGAGGACTACGTCTCTCAGTTCAGAAAATGGGAAGTCTCCTCCAAATGGGAACATTACGCTTTACTAGACTGTTTTTTGTCAGGGTTGGCTGATTCAGTTAGTGACATCATGATCAGCCATCCTGAACCCAAAACCTTAGATGAAGCTATTACTTTAGCAATAAAGATTGATCACAGGGTACGGTACTATAGACAAGGCAAGTCACGGGGTGCTCCCAAAATAGTTGTCTCTACCCCACAAGTCATGACTACTCTGGATGAACCAATGCAGATCGGTCATTCAAAGTTGTCGGAGACAGAGAAGACTCGAAGGCGTAAAGAGGGTCTTTGTTTATATTGCGGAGAAAGAGGCCATCTCATACAAAATTGCAGTAGGAAGGCGGAAAACTTCTCTGCCTAGGTGTAGTTGGAGGTACTACCCTAGGCAAACCTGTTTTACCTCAGAAGTTTTCAAAAATGTTATTGCCTTGTTCTGTGACGTGGAAGGATCAGGTTTTTTGTACGCAGGCCTTTGTGGACTCAGGTTCTGCAGCTATTTTTATTGACATTAGTCTGGTTTCTAAGTGGGGAATTCCCATCCTCCCCTTAGACAAACAGATATATACGTAACCGCTATTGATGACTCCCCACTACAGAACAAGCAACCCCTCTCGCAGACTTCAATGCTCACCTGTCAAGTGGAAGTTCTGCATAGGGAGGAACTGCAATTTTATGTACTAAAGATGTCATCCGCCATGATTGTATTAGGACTCCCATGGTTACGTAAGCACTCACCCAAGATTGACTGGAATACGAGACAAATACTGGCCTGGTCCCCTGCTTGTCAATCTTCCTGTCTTGAGAACGTTACGCTGTGTTCCACTGAGGTTGTAATGGAAGGTGTTCCTTCCACCTATTCAGAATTCTCAGATGTTTTCTGCCCACAAGCAGCAGATAAGCTTCCCCCACATAGAGAGTTTGATTGCCCCATTGATCTGAGGCCAGGTACCATGCCTCCCAGGGGGCATTTACAACCTCTCGGGTCCAGAACAACTTGCTATGAAGAATTACATCAAGGAGAACTTAGAGAAAGGATTCATCCGTCCCTCCAAGTCACCAGCAGGGGTGTTTTTTTCCTTTGTTCAGAAAAAAGATGGTGGATTGCGCCCATGTATTGATTATAGGGCACTCAATAAGATAACGATTCCCAACCGTTATCCTTTACCTTTAATCGATGATTTGTTTTCTCAAGTTTCTGGGGCGCAAGTGTTTTCCAAGCTGGCCCTGAGAGGGGCATATAACTTGATTCGGATTAGACAGGGGGATGAATGGAAGACCGCGTTCAACACACCCGATGGGCATTACGAGTACTTGGTGATGCCCTTCGGGTTGTGTAATGCCCCCGCGGTATTCCAGGAATTTGTCAACGAAATTTTTAGAAATGTTCTGGGAAGCTTCGTTGTCATTTATTTGGATGATATCCTGATTTTCTCTCGCAACCTCAAGGAACACAGGGATCATGTAAAATTTGTTTTGAGTAAACTCCGAGAGAATCACCTATATGCAAAACTAGAGAAATGTCTGTTTGAAGTGTCTGAGATCACCTTCTTGGGGTACATCATCTCCTTGCATGGTTTATCAATGGACCCCAAGAAAGTTTCTGCAGTGCTAGAGTGGCCACAGCCTGCTGGTTTGAAAGCGCTCCAACGCTTCCTAGGTTTTGCAAGCTATTATAGAAAATGTATCAAGGGATTTTCTTCTGTAGTGGCACCCCTCACTAATTTGACAAAAAAAGGGGGCTGATACTTACAATTGGTCTCAGGAGGCCTGTGAGGCCTTCAACCAGCTCAAGTCCATGTTCCGTGCTGCCCCCATTTTACATCATGTTGATGTCTCACGCCCGTTTATTGTGGAAGTAGATGCCTCTGAAGTTGAAGTGGGGGCCGTACTATCCCAATATTCAGGGTCTCATGGGCGCTTGCATCCCTGTGCATTTTTTTCCCGTAAGTTCTCTCCAGCAGAGAAAAATTACGACATCAGAAACGGGGAGCTTTTGGCCATATAAAATGGCATTTGAGGAATGGCGAAACACTGGCTGGAGGGGGCAGAACATGTTATTACAGTTTATACAGATCACAAGAACCTGGAATATATTGAGGGTGCTAAGAGGCTCAATCCGAGACAAGCTCGGTGGGCACTCTTCTTTTCACGATTCCGATTTGTAAAAATGGTAGTAAAATGGTAGTAAAAATGTGAAGGCTGACGCATTGTCCTGATGTTTTTAACCTGAGACAGTACAGCCCTCACCCCCTGTTAACTTCTTGCCAGATCATATTGTGATTGCAGCCACAGAAACCATGGAGGACTTGGCAGTCACTTTGCAGCCTTATCAGTCTGAGGCTCCAGAGGGGAATCCAGATAGTCTATTGTTTGTGCCATTACAGCTGCGATTGCAGGTATTACAGATGTTCCATAGCCACAAAAATGCAGGGCATCCTGGAATAGGCAGAACGGAGGAACTTTTGTCTCACAGTGTGTGGTGGCCTTCATGAAGAAGTGACTGTAAGGACTTTGTGACTTCCTGCATTGTCTGTGCCCGCAGTAAACCATCCAGGCAAGCTCCGGTGGGTATGTTACAGTCATTGCCCACTCCCTCAGAACCATGGACCCATATATCCATGGATTTTGTGGGAGAACTCCCCAATTCTGAGGGGAATACAGTAATCTGGGTTGTTGTAGATCGTTTTAGCAAAATGGTCCATTTTGTTCTCTTGAAGAAACTGCCCTCGGCACAAGAGTTGGCAGATCTCTTCATCAATCATGTCTTCCGTTTACACTGAATACCGAGTAATATAGTGTCAGACAGAGGGGTACAGTTTGTGTCGAAATTTTGGAGGGCCTTTTGTCAGCATCTGGGCCTCACATTGTCTTTCTCTTCGGGCTTTCACCCTCAAACCAATGGTCAGACCGAGAGAATGAATCAATCACTGGAGCAATTTCTCCGATGCTATGTGGCTGATTCACAGCAGGATTGGGTAAAGTTTCTTCCCTTTGCGGAGTTTGCCCACAATAACCTCCAAAACGCTTCCTCAGGGTACTCTTCATTTCAGGTGGTTTATGGAAAGACACCAAAATGTTGCCCCTTGCCAACGTCAAGTTCTCTTTTTACAGCATTGGATGACTGGCAGAAATCGTGTAAGAGAATTTGGTCATTGGTAAAAGTCAATTTGGAAAAAGCCTTTAATATACAAAAGAGACAGGCTGATAAGAAGTGTTCACCTGAATGGGACTTTACCCAAGGAGACATGCTATGGTTATCCACATGCCACATAGCCCTAAGACAACCATCGGCCAAATTAGGGCCTAAGTATATTGGACCGTACCCCATTGCAGAAAAGATCAATGAAGTAGCTTACAGAGTGGCCCTTCCAGCGACCATGAAAGGGGTTAAGTCTTTTCACGTTTCCTTGCTTAAACCAGCTGCGTTTGCCGAGTCCTCTCCCTGCCCCCCCCCCCCCCCGGTAATTATCAATGGTGAGCCCGAATATGAGGTAGAGGAGACTTTGGATTCTTGTAAGGTGCAGAATTTGTTACAGTATTTGGTCCACTGGAAGGGATATGGTCCTGAGGAGAGGTCATGGGTCCCAGCTCGTCATCTCCATGCTAAGGAATTAAAACAAAAATTTCACTTGTTACATCCTGAAAGTGTTTCAGGGGCGTGTCCGGAGGCCACGCCTCAGGGGGGGGGGGGGTAATGTCAGTAGTAGCAAAATTACCTCGGCAGCTGAGAGCGGCGCGACCACCGCTCTCGCGTCTGACGTCACGGCGGATGCCGCCGCCGCCTCCTTGGCATCGCTTCCCACCAGGTCAGGTCTCTCCAGAGCGCATCTCAGCAGAAGGGCGCACGCGCGCACACAGAGACAGGACCTTTATGCGCTGAGGAGAAAGGTCAGCTGACCGGCCGGTCAGCTGACGCCTGGGAACTGACCTCTGCCGCCTGATTGGTTGAGAGGTGTGGACGGAACTACGGGGATTACCCTTGCATTTAAGTCCCGGGCTGTCAGTTCAACATTGTTTGCTGTTGCTGAAACTTTGCGGTTTAGCTCTCAGACCTTAGATAGTTCTGGTGTGCTTTGATCCGGGAGGAAACCGGGGATTTCACACAAGATAGGAATTGTTTGATAGCTATAATTATAATTGATATTATTGTCTCTATGTGTATGAACCTTGCCTGAACTCTCGACTATCCTTTGCCTCACGATTCTGTACTCTGCCTATCTGTCTAGTTGCCGACCCCGGCCCGACCTCGACTCTGCTCTTGCCTTCTGATTCTGTACCTCCGCATATCTGATTGCTGCCGACCTTAGCTATCCTCTGACTACGTACTGTTTGCCGATTTTGTACTGCTGCCTGACCGACCAGTTACCTACCCTGCCTGTACGACCTCTCCTGTTCTGGTGATAGTCCCACAGCCAGGGGCTATCACTTGGGAGTGCTCCTGAGCTACTGTGCACCTAAACACGTGTGATCACTCTGATTAAAGTACTGACAGTTCTGTTACGATCTCTGCACTCTTGGTGATTCTGCAGATCACCACATAATCAGATATAGTTTCTGTATTATTGGTGATACTGCAGATCACCAAATAATCAGAATCCTGTCACCAGCTGACACTAACCGTTACACAGTGTGCATATAGTCTCGCATAAACCTGTCACATATCATCTGGAACTTCTACTATCTGTTGCATAAATTTGCATGCAGACTAAAAGGAACTGTGTCATAACTTGCACCTGTTGCTAAATACTGCATGCAAGTCTGCTTGGACTATTTCATAACTCAGATCAAATTACCATTGCTGTTGAATAACTTTGCATGTAGACTTGTTATACTTGAATTACTTATTACCTGAACTTTGCATGTGATACTGCTGAACTGTGTTACTAGCCTCAGTAGTGGCTCCTGGTGGTATATCTGCCTTCTACGTCAGCTTGTATGCCTGGCTCGCCTAAGTCCTAATTAGGGCCAGCTAGTGGTGTGCCAGGCAGGGACAGTGTAGGTGTCAGTTAGTGGTGTGCCAGGCAGGGATAGCTAGGTGAAGAGCAAGACCTCTAGCCTGGGACATACACGCTGACCCTGAGAATTATACCACCAAGCCTTACACCTCTCTCTCTCTCTCTCTCTCTCTCCCCTGTACATCTCCTCACTAGTTTCCAGATACCAACCCAACCGCAATCTCAGATCTGCAAATAACCTTCTTTAGTCCTCCTCTAGAATCACCCCCTCGTTTTCATGTATACAAGATTTCTCATGTGCTTCACCCCTTCTTCGAAAACCTCTTCCACAACACACCCATCACTCTCCAACCTTTGATATCTTTGCAATTCACTCAGAAAGTCAACTTTAATGCAAGATACTTGGAATTTGAGAAATTCGGCATTGAAGTCAGAATTCCAATCAGAAACTTGGAATTCTGATGAATCTCTAATTTAGAAATTCTGATTCTCCGTAGCAAACACTAATGAGTCGCTCACAGGGGGACTTACTCTCCACAAAGACGCTTGTCCGGGGTGTCCACTATCTCTGATGTACACATTAGTGGTGGAGCCAATCACTGCGGCATTGAGAAACGATAGGCAAATAGCTGAGCTTTGTGGGGTAGTTTTGTAGAGCTTATAAGCCTTTATACAGGTGACATGCTATTGTTCTTCAGAGAACCACGAGCATCATGAAAACGGGCGCTGTTTAAAATAATAGAATTTGGACAATAATCAGGGCTGGAAATAAACTGTAGCAAATCAAGTCAGCTGCCTCTTGATCATTTTCCAAGGCTGGGGCTTCAAAATTAAATATTTAGAAATGACCAGATCTTTGGCAGACTGTATTACAAAAAATAACGGGTGTCTCTTGTTCACGCTGGATTACTCAACGCAAAGAAGGCTTCCCCTGACAAGTCATTGGCAGAGTTGTGCTGATAAAAATGAGAGTTCCCCTTTATGTCCTTACCCACTCTCCTATGTACCGTACTTGCTTAGAGGAATATTAGGTACATTATACAGTTTAGGACTTCCACATGTGATGCAAACCGAGACCTGAAATTCAGATACTCCCTGCACTCCCCTGTGTTCTCCTGCACTGTCCACATGTATAAATGTAATTAGCAGTGGCAGTCACTATCACTCAACTAATCCTGGGAGCCTGTAGCAATCAGCTGCTGTTCCCCTCTGTGTCCTTAGTGTTGTAATCCATGCCCCTGGACCATAGATGCACCAGGCTTAGTATAATTTTTCCACTGGTTTTTACCCTCTAAACCTAGGTGCATCTTATAGTCCGAACATCTTGTAGTCTGAGAAATATGGTACCCCACTATAGGGGAACCCAAAAATCAATAAGTGTGTGGGCACCTTAACCCTCCTAATTCTCCCTATCTCCTTGACTCTAAATAGGGCCTTTCTCAGCAGGAGCCATGAGCTGTCTCTTGTCCATTCTAATGTGTAAACATCAATATTCAGCAGAGACACTTCTCGCTGTATACCAACCAATAAATATCTATCCAATTGACAAATCAACAATAATTCTACTTAAGTCTGTCGGAATCTTCAGAAAGACAAAAAGAGGATCCAGAGGACATGGGAAAAGACGTTCTTCACTGCAGAACCAAAATAACTCTGTGACAAAATCTACTGAGTACACCCAGGCAACAACCCTAATAGCTCCAGCACAATCCAGCAGAGATGACAGTCACACATCTGGAGACTGTTCTATCCTGGAGTCCTCAATCTCAGACCCTAGCTCCCAGGGTAGCCCCATCAAGGCTGTCCTCTGTAACGTCAGATCGATAAACAACAAAACAGCAATCATACATGATCTAATAGAGTCTTCTGATCTGGCCTGCCCGACTGAAACCTGGCTTTCTGAACCAGTTGGCCCCACCCTGGAGGCCGCCGTGCCAACAAACTATTCCGTGATATACTGCAACAGGAAAGAACGCAGGGGTGGAGTGGTTGCACTTTGCTTTATATCAGCTTTGAAAATCAGACCACTTACTGTAGGACCTACCAATTCATTTGAATGCTTGGGGGTGCAACTTTCAGCTGAGAAAAACATTAACATATTGCTGATCTACCACCCACCAGAAAAGGACTCGGACTTCCTTAAGGAACTTGTAGATCTCTTATGCAATCTAACACTGGAACACCCCAGATGGATTGTTCTTGGAGATTTCAATACATGGGTGGATGACTCCTCTTCACAATTTGGAATAGAGCTACCTCATGCCTTATATGAACTGGGCTTCTTCCAATCAATCAGCTCTGCTACTCACAGGAAAGGTCACACTCTGGACCTTATATTCCATACTGGGCTGTCAATAGCCAATGTGGAAATTAATCCTGTTGCCTGGTCAGACCATCACACTATCCACTTCTCCCTCTCAATACCAGCTGTCAAACACCAGTTCAAGAATCAAATAAAATATCGCCGCTTAAAAGAGCTAACACCTCAACATATCTGAGATAACCTTAGCTTTGATGAATTGACTGACTCCAGCTTTGACCCTGATACTCTGGTGTTTAAATACAACAAATGTGTGTCCTCCACCTTTGAGACCATTGCTCCTCTGTGCGCCAAATATCTTACTCCACACCATCATGCACAGTGGTTTGATAACTCTATAAAAGAGCTGAAAAGACAAGGCCGAAAACTTGAGAGACTGTGGCGCAAATCTCAGTCCCCAGAAGACAAACATGCCTTAATCCTCCACTTGAAGAACTACCAAAAGGTAATCATGGGAAAAAATCATCCTTTCTATCACAAGAGATTGCAAATGCAGTTAACAAACCAGCCCAACTGTTCCGCACAGTGGAAAAACTCTGCAACCCGGCATGTCAAAAACTTAATATCGAGTCTTCAAAGGACCTCTGTGACCAATTTGCCCATTTCTTCACAGACAAAGTCTCCGCTATAAGGTCCGCCATCCAACTTACAGCATCTGAGCCTAATATAGCGCCGAAGACCATTAGCAGAGACAATGTAACACCTTGGTCAACCTTCAAAGAAATTGATAAGGAAGTCACATCAAGCATCCTCCTTCACCTCCGCCTAACTACCTATGACCTGGATCCTGGCCCAACATAGTTCATGTTGAACTGCCCCGACCTGTTTGTACCAGCATTCCTCAAAATTGTTAACTGTTCCTTACAATCAGGGATATTTCCTGCTTTACTAAAGGAAGCAATCATCAGGCCTCTTGCTCAAAAAACCCTCCCTGGACCCAGATGCAATGACCAGCTACAGACCTGTCTCTAACCTTCCCTTTCTGGGTAAGCTAATTGAAAAAGCTGTATACCTCCAGCTAGAAGCCAAAATCCTACAAAACAACAGTTATGACCCATTCCAGTCTGGCTTCAGAAAACACCACAGCACTGAAACTGCCCTCATCCAAATATGCAACCACCTGCTCATGGCAAGAGACAGACTAGAGTGTTCGATCCTCATACTGCTAGACCTTTCTGCAGCCTTTGATACAGTTGACCATGACATCTTGATAAACAGGCTACAGGAATACTGCGGCATTGATGGCATAGTTCTTCAGTGGTCCCAATCCTTCTTGAGTGGCAGAACCCAAAAAGTGTCTATGGGGCCCTTCCTGTCCACCCCTGTACCACTTAAGTACGGGGTACCACAGGGCTCAATCCTTTTTCCCCTGCTTTTCACGATTTACATGGTACCGCTTGGAAAACTAATTCAAAAACATGGCCTGACATACCACTGCTATGCGGTCGACACCCAACTATTTCTCTCCTTCAAGCCTGGTGTAACAGACCCAACTCTAACTATAAACGCCTGCTTACGTGAACTACAGCAATGGATGAATGACAACTGGCTGAAACTGAATGCAGACAAAACTGAAGTCCTTCTGATTGGAGGGCAGTGCATGACAACAAAACAACTTAACTTGCAGTCTTCACCACTGGGAATAGGTGGCACGAATCTACGCAGCTCTGATCATGTGCGAAGCCTGGGAGTTCTAATTGACGGAGATTTAAACTTCAGACCTCACATCTCTGTTGTGGTGAAATCATCCTATTTTCACCTTAAGAACATCGCAAAAATCAAGCACCTTATCCCCCCAGAAGATCTACCAACTTTAGTTCATGCCTTAATTACCTCCCGACTGGACTACTGCAATGCTCTCTACACTGGCCTTCCAAAAAAGGTCTTATACCGCCTACAGCTGCCAGACTGCTAACCAACCAACCCCGTCACTGCCACATAACGCCAGTCCTGCACTCCCTTCACTGGCTACCTATAGAATGGAGGGTCCTATTCAAGATCGGCCTACTGACATTTAAATCCCTGAATAATCTGGGCCCTGGATACATGAAAGATATGTTGCAGCTGCTTAGCAATCCCCGCATTCTCAGATCCACAGGTTCTAATAATCTAGTCATACCCAGAGTCCACTTGGAAACTTTTGGTCCGAGAGCCTTCTGTCATGCTGCCCCTACGTTTTGGAACTCCTTACCTCAACAGGTCAGGACAGCTCCATCCCTGGACGTGTTTAAATCCAGACTGAAAACCCACCTGTTCAGTTTGGCATTTGCAGAAATATAACTTTTGTTGTGTGAATACTTCATCCTACTACCAATTACTGAATCTGAGAGAGCCTAAGCGCTTTGAGTCCTATGGGAGAAAAGCGCTATAGAAATGTTATTGTATTGTATTATTGTATTATCTTCTGTCCGCAGCTCAGCTATATCATAGGTGAGCCCTAGTGACGATATCTGAATCTAGACTACTGCAATAGTTGACACTCAGCTACAGTGTAGCTAAGCAACGGTTATTCAGTAGCAGAGCACTGATACTCGGCTAGAGCTGATCACAGGCAGGGATGAGCGAGAATAGCTTCACACACAGACAGCGGCACAGGGGTTAACTGACGTATATATCGGCACCTCTTGCTGCTGTGCTGCATGCTGCTCTCCATCCTCCTGACTTCCTGCTGTGAAAGCAGAAGTGTCAGGAAAATGGAGAGCATCAAGCAGCGTGGCGTTGAGAGCCTGAAATATAGGTCACTTAAACTTCTGAGTCATGGCCCGTGCCCTGGTACACACTGAGATACCTTCTAGTGAAATAATCTCACTCATCATTAATAATCACTGGCAGCAATCAGGGATATGGTATCTGTCATATGCAGTGGCGTAGCTGAAAAGCTATGGGCCCCGGTGCAAGTTTTACATGGGCCCCCAAGCACTCTATACATAACAATTGATACGGTGCACCAAAACCTGCCAATGGCAACTACAGTGTCAGAGGTGTAAGAAGGGGATGGGGAACAGTTTGTTAATGATTACCACTATTCAAAGCCTCTATAGAAGTGATTATTATGAGCACAGGTCCAATAGAGAGCTAATACTGTATTTGAGGGAGGGGCCCCTCTGGCCCAAGGGCCCCGATGCGGTGGCTACCTCTGCAACCCCTATTGCTACGCCCCTGGTCATATGTGTTTCCTTTTAAACATTCCCAGTTGCCTGGCTGTCCTGCTGATCTCTTTGGCTGCAGTAGTGTCTGATTCACACACTTAACTCAAGCATGCAGCAGCTTATACAGTCAGAGTTAAGTCAGAAACGCCTGATCTAAATATTTGTTCAGGGTGTGTGGCTAAAAGTATTAGACAGAGGCTCAGCAGGACAGCCAGGCAATCTGTATTGTTCAAAAGGAAATAAATACGGCAGCTTCCACCCAATCCCAATCCCCTCAAAAAATTCTATATGTTTTCACTTCAGTCTGGTTTCAAACTGCGCGTTGTCAGCAGCGATGCGGCCCTCGGGCCACATGGCACCGCCAAAATCAGGCCTTTGAGGATTACCCCGTTAGTATGCGGTAGTACCCTTCTGGCCATCAGCCAAACAGGAAGTGATGTCCGCTTGGGGTCACTTCCTGTTTCAGAAATACGGAAGTGTGCGGAAATGTATTGTAAAAATACCATGCATGTGCCGCCACCAACATTTTTAAAAGTTCCCGGAGTCGCCATAGACTTACATGACTTCCGGTCCACCACAGGTCACCGCAGGAGACGCACGGCAATGTAGGTATGCGCTCGCGTTAGATAGGGCACTTCCTACACAGCATACCGCACCGTGGATAGTATGAACTACCCCATAGATTTCATTAGGCTGCAGTGGGATGTGTTACAATTACCGCACTGCATTGCCTCAGTGTAAAAGGACCCTCAGGGATAATTGAATCACTGCAGTGTGAACACTTCCATTGTATTACATTGTCACAGTGCTGCAGATCGCCACTAATCAGCAAAGCGCTGAAAATCACTGAAAAAGCACGGCAAGGTTAACTAGCCTTAAAGAGAGTCTGAAGTCCTCTTCAGCAATAATGCCAGAGCTGTAACGCCGCATTCCTGCGGCACAATGTGGTCTTAATCACCCCGAAATCTCCGGGGCAAGATTTGGGGCTCCTTCCGGGTAGAGGCAGGATCTTTGGACAGTAGCCCTGCCTCTACTCACGTCAATCTCCGCCTCTTCCCGCCCCTCTTAGTTGTGACTTGAGGCTAGGGATGCTCATTCGGATTCCGCGGAAATGCAATTTCCGAAATTCCGATCGGAAATTGCATTTCCGCATCGGAATGCGAAAATCGGTAATGCAAGTGCCGTAGGCTGATTTCCGCCAGAAATCGCGGAAATTTCCGCCGGAAATCGCGGAAATTCCACCCGACTTTAACATCGATTTTCTCAAAAACTATAAGGTCTTTTTGAAAACTTTTTTTTGCATCTTGTTCACAAGATTCAGTTTAATAAACCCTGAAAATTTGGTGTTTCTAGGACTTAAGAGGGCTTTGCTATTAACCGCTAAAGTCGGTGGATTTTTACTGTAATGTAAAATGCAGAAAATCCGCATCTGCCTATTTTCTGCATTTTACATTACAGTAAATATCAGCCGACTTTAGCAGTTAATAGCGAAGCCCCCGTAAGTCCTATAAACACCAAATTTTCAGGGTTTATTAAACAGAATCTTCTGAACAAGATGCAAAAAAAAGTTTTCAAAAAGCCCTTATAGTTTTTGAGAAAATCGATGTTAAAGTTGGGCGGAATTTCCGCGATTTCCGGCGGAAATTCCGCATTGGAATGCGGAAATTGGTAGCGGAAAGCGGTATCGGTAATTGGTACATGACGGAACGCGGATTTACCGCGGAATTGGAAATTGGCATTCCGACCATCCCTACTTGAGGCAGAGCTACAGTGCAAAACTCTGCCTTTCCCGGGCAGCAAAATCCACGACCTGGAAAGTCGGGGATTTTTGCTCCCGGATTTTGGGGGGTTAAACCCTCGTTGTGCTGCTGGGATGCGGCGTTTCAGCTCTGGCATTAATGCTGAAGAGGACTTCAATGTAAAAAGAGCAATTTTTTTTACACTTCAGACTTTAAACACTTTACCCCCGGCGGTACGAATTTCTCCGTCCCTTTTTCCATCCTTTCACCCCCAGGGACGGAGAAATCCGTACCTTCCGCGCTACTGCCGCTGTCCGCGCTCCCGCCGCTCGTGCACGCGCACCCGCCGCTCGTGCACGCCGCCGCTCGCTCGCCCGGAGATCAATGAACGGGAAAATCCATTCCCGTTCGTTGATCTAAGCCCCCGCAATGATCCGCTGCTTCTATTAGAAACAGCGCGATCATTGTGATTCTCCCAGCGTCCTACTGCTTTCTGTAAACGTCCTTTCGGACGCTTACAGGTCGCATGTAAACAGACTCACTGTGACCATCTTGTGGCCAAATAGTAAACTACACCCAAAAGCATTTTACACATACAATTACATTGGATTACACAATAAATTAACTCATTACCTCCCACACTCCCCAATTTTTTTTTCCGTAATTTAAAAAAACAAAACAAAAATACAATAAAAAAAAACATAAATAGTTACCTTAGGGACTGAACTTTTTAAATATTTACGTCAAGAGGGTATAACACTGTTACTTTATAAACTATGGGCTTGTAATGGATGGACGCAAAACTAAAAAAAATGCACCTTTATTTCCAAATAAAATATTGGCGCCAAACATTGTGATAGGGACATAATTTAAACGGTTTTATAACCGGGACAAATGGGCAAATACATTTCATGGGTTTTAATTACAGTAGCATGCATTATGTAAAAACTATAATGGCCGAAAACTGAAAAATAATATTTTTTTCCCACATTTTTTCCTATTTTCCCATTAAAACACATTTAGAATAAAATAATTCTGGGCATAATGTCCCACCTAAAGAAAGCCTAATTGGTGGCGAAAAAAACAAGATATAGTTCATTTAATTGCGATAAGTAATAATAAAGTTATAGACGAATGAATGGATGGAGCGCTGAAAGGTGAAAATTGCTCTATTGGTCAGGGGGTAAAACCCCTCAGTGGTGAAGTGGTTAAAAATAGGGTGGTTTTGTAAAAAGTTGAGTTTCTCTGGAAATAAGTATACTTCTGTTGGGGGGCATAATTGCCTGTATGAGGGCATGTATTTGCCTCTGGTCAGTCTAGTGCGCAATAGACTAAAATAGACTAATGGAAGAAATTCCTGACTAGTTACTCTGGGTTACAGATAGATCTAGGAAATATGCGTCTGCCAATCCTTGTGTAACACAGCTCAGTGCCAAGCTTCCAAACCACTGCATTCCACCAAAAAGGAAAACAGATTTTTCAAGATCTGCCGTTACGTAAAAGGTGATCTTTCTTTAGACTAGAGAATCGTGCCTAACACATTTTTCTTTTATTTTGCCATCAACCAACCTCAGTTTTCTTTCGTAATTTGCCCATAGTTAAAATACAGTCTTGTTATTTTAAATTAAAGAGGAACTTCAGCCTAAACAAACATACTGTCATTAAGTTACATTAGTTATGCTAATTAAAATAGATAGGTAATATAGTCTCTTACCCACTCTGTTTTAAAAGAATAGGCAAATGTTTGTGATTTCATGAGGGCAGCCATCTTTTTGGTTGAAAAGAGGTCAGGTGACAGGGAGCATGAGACACAGTTCCAACTGTCCTGTGTCCTGATCACCCTTCCCAGTTGCTAGGGAACGAGAACAACATCATCAGAAATTCCATCATGCTTTGCACAGCATCAGGGGAAAAAAGCCCAGGCAGTTTTCTTTGATGGGGCGGAGCTTAGCTAAAAATGCAGCTAAAAATGAGACTTCGGTAGGAAACACAAAGTTCTGATGCTGTGAAACTGTTAAAGCCAATGTTTCCCGATTAATGAAAAATAAAGCCAGCTATTTACCTAAGGAGAGGGAAGGCTCTGTGTCCTAACAAGCCTCCCCTCTCCTCTCCCGGTGCCCTTGTCGCAGCAGCAGCTCCCCAGTTTAAATCCCCTGCCCCAGGGGACTTTGGAAGTCTCCAGGAGCCGAGTCCTCCCGAAGACAGGCGGCTCCATACTGCGCATGCGCGAGTACACGATAGAGGGCGATCGCACGTGCGCAGTTTGGAGTGGCCCGACTTCGGGAGCACTTGGATTCCCGAAGACTGCCGATGCCTCCCTTTGGCGGCGGAAGTAGCAGTATTTGACCAATTTAGTCTGGAGGATGTCTCCAGACTTGGAAAGTGAATGAAGGAGATGAGTAGTTCCTCCCGCTGTGCTACTCTGCTGGTGGGGAAGAGGAACAGTGAGAACACACACAACGATACATCCCTATGGAGGCACCAGGCACCACAGCTTCCAGCATGTCACCACAATACCGAGCATGCCCCATAGAGGTACCACAGCACCCACCATGTCCCATATGTTTAAGTGACACTGTCTGATTATGTGTTATGCTGCATCTTATTTGTTTTCTATATTAATGGAGAGAGGGGCTTCATCCAACATTTTGCTGGGCAGGCCTAATTAGACATCTGTTAAGTTTGTGTAAATTTGGCCCCCACCAATGACCACACCCACATTCTGGTGCATGGCCACACCCATTTTGCGGCTGGAATACCCAAAAGTGCCCCGGATCTCTTAGGATCCTAGAAACGCCCCCTGATTTCAATCTTTGTTCTTCAATCACAAATCTTGTAAGTTGCGAATACAGGGTGTAGACATAATTCAAAAGTCCAATTCAACAAAAAGATTGCCTGACACGTGTTTCACGGCCAACAAGCCGCTTCCTCAGAGGCTCACAATATGCATATGCATAAGGTGCAGGCAGGGCCGGCGCTACCATAGAGGCAAAGGGTGCAATTGCCCCAGGGCCCCAGAGCTTGTAGGGGCCCTCAGTGGCTACAAGAGGAAAAATACATTTTTCAAAACGACCTTATAATTTTTGAGAAAATCGATTTTAATGTTTCAAAGGGAAAAAAATACACATTTGAAAACCCGCCGACTTTAATGGTTAATAGCAAATCCACCTTAAAGAGAATCTGTATTGTTAAAATCGCACAAAAGTAAACATACCAGTGCGTTAGGGGACATCTCCTATTACCCTCTGACACAATTTCGCCGCTCCTCGCCGCATTAAAAGTGGTTAAAAACAGTTTTAAAAAGTTTGTTTATAAACAACAAAATGGCCACCAAAACAGGAAGTAGGTTGATGTACAGTATGTCCACACATAGAAAATACATCCATACACAAGCAGGCTGTATACAGCCTTCCTTTTGAATCTCAAGAGATCATTTGTGTGTTTCTTTACCCCTGTTCTCATACACTGAAGTTTCAGGCTGCTTGTTTCTTCCTGCAAACAGCTTTGCCCTTGTCTGTAATTCTTCAGTATGTGAAAGCCCAGCCAGCTCAGAGGACGATTTATCCAGCTTGTAAAAGATAAGAGAGAAGAGAGAAGCTGCTCTAATCCTAAATAACACACAGGCAGTGTGCATAGAGGGGCCTGGAAGTGGGAGTTCATAGCAGAACCACAATACTGAAGAACTTGGCAGCCTTCCAGACACAGGCTGACAAGTCTGACAGGGGAAAGATACATTGATTTATTACAGAGACAGTGATAGTATAAAGTGCTGCAGTAAGCCAGAACACATTAGAATAGCTTTTTGAACTTGTAGGATGATAAAAAACAGGATGCAATTTTTGTTACGGAGTCTCTTTAAATGCTAGAAACCCTAAACTTGCAGGATATGTTAAGGAGATCATTGGGAATAAGAGGAAAAAACAATTTTTCAAAAAGACCTTATAGTTTTTGAGAAAATCGATTTTAAAGTTTCGAAGGAAAAGAGTATACTAATTCCAGAGCAGCCTCCTCCCCTCAGTAAGACTACAGCTGACTAATTCAGCACTGCCCTGCATTATTTGCTATTACCATTATTTACTACTAGCTGGTGGGGCATGCGGGGCAGGAGTGCACATCTCATGTCTCTGGATTCCAAAAAACGTGGTGTCCAATGGGCAGGAGGGGCGTATCCAGGACAGATGGACATATATACAGCTGAAAGCTTGGAAATTATTATTATAGATTTCTCAGTGCAGTGGCGTAACTAAGGAGCTTGGGGGCCCTGTGCGAGTTTTACATGGGGCCCAAGCACTCTATTGATATGGAGCAGCCCCAACACCTACCAAGGACAGCTGTAGTGTCAGAGAGGTGTATTTAGGTTAAGGAAACAGTTTGTTAAAGGACTTTCGAGGCCAAATGTCAAAAAACGTTAAATACCTGCATCACTTTTGTAGGCACGGAGGCCGCCGTCCGCACCTTCCATGCCGTTCCGCCGGGTCCCCGCCGCTCAATTGCCCCCCGGGCCAGCTCCCGACCTCACGGCCCGGATCAGGCTCTCCTGCCTGCACTAACATGGCTGCATGTGCTGGCCGTAGCTACGCAGTCCGCATAGCCACGAGTGCGGCTGCGCAGCTCTAGGGCCAACCCTCCGATCCACGCAACAGGCTGTCTCCTGTAGCGTGGATCAGGGGGAGGCCCTAGAGCTGCGCAGCCGCACTCGAATCTGTGCGGACTGCGCAGCCGCGGCAACCTCTGGCGACCATTTTTGAGGAGGCAGAAGAGCCCGACCCGGGCTGTGGGGTAAGGATCCGGCACGGTGGGGAATGAAGCAGCGGGGACCCAGCGGAACTGCACGGAAGGCGCGGATGGTGTCCTCCATGCCTTCAAAAATCATTGAGGTACAGAACTTTTTTTTTTATTTGGGGTCGTAAATCCTTTAAAAATTACCACAATGCAATTAACATATAGGGGTGTTCATTACCAGCATAGCACCAATAAAATGCTAATAAGATGTATAAAGGAGGGCCCCTAGTGGGCTCATCTGGACCAGGGGCCCCAGCACAGTCACAACCTCTGCATCCCTTATTGCTACCCCACTGCCTCAGTGAATTTTCTATTGTGTAGCTCAAATAACATTTTCCCCTCCCATACCACTTCCCAACCTCCTTTTGTTGAATTTAAAATAGGGACTGGGAGCCCCTGATTAGGTGCAATTTATTGCTCAGGGAAAACACCAGTGTCCACACATCAGTAAGTACACCATGCACACCTGCATTACACACACTTGTGCACACCTGCTTTACACACACCTGCATTACACACACTTGTACACACCTGCTTTACACACACCTGCATTACACACACTTGTGCACACCTGCTTTACACACACCTGCATTACACACACTTGTGCACACCTGCATTACAAACACTTATTCACACCTGCATTCAGGGCCTGGTTTACACTCCAGGAATCAGGAGCTTGTAGGTACAGAGATTCTAGCACCCTAAACTCCGCCCCTCAACACAGGCCACACCACCAAACCCGGCCCTTATTTTCTTATATCACATAAAGAGCTAAATGTACATGAACCTAGCAACGGTGTAATTCAAAGAGTAGGCCTACCCAACAAAATCTTGTATACGGCCTCCTCTGCTTTAATAATTAAAACAATTATAATATTTATATATATGACTCTAGTTACCTTACAAAACAGGCTACACACAATCTGGGGTGGGGCTATCCACGATCGGGGGCTTCACACAACTAAGTCACCACCTTACATTGTCTCAAACTCACCCCCACCAATATGCGAAGAGCAGGTGGCAAATGGCAGTGTGTTGGCTAGAGTGCGTGTGTATACCCACACCGCCCACAACTCTACTCTCACTTTCACAGGGGGCATTGATTAAGCCTCAGGTCTCAGCCCCTAAATAAGAGCCTGCGGCTGCCGGACTGGAGCTGGGTGGTGAGTGACATCACCTGCCGGCTCTGCAGAGAGAGGGGACATACAAGAATGGAGGGGAGACGCCTCTGCTACATAAAGCGCCTGCAGGCACACGCCTACAGTGCCTTATGCATTACACACACTTATGCACACCTGCATTACACACACTTATGCACACCTGCATTACACACACTTATGCACACATGCATTACACACACTTATGCCCACCTGCATTACACACACTTATGCCCACCTGCATTACACACACTTATGCACACATGCATTACACACACTTATGCCCACCTGCATTACACACACTTATGCCCACCTGCATTACACACACTTATGCACACCTGCATTACACACACTAATGCACACCTGCATTACACACACTTATGTCCACCTGCATTACACACACTTATGCACACTGGTGGGGGGCAGGAACACAAGCTTCCGCATAGCTGCAAATACAAGAAACTCTGCTGACAGTTTTATCTTAAATGTTTATACGTAACCTCGTAGATAAATACAGTCTAAGAAGCTGGTCCAGAACACAGTATGTGGCTTATAAAAAAATATTTTATTTGGAGTCAGTGTAGCTTTCTTCTGCACAGGCTAATTGACTGTATGTAACTTGTGCTGCTTGCTTTGGAGGAGAAGTGACAGCTAATCATCATATGCTGTAGAGATCATTACCGCTGAGAGCAGCTCTTCACCTTACACAGGCATCTCACCAGCCTTCATACAAGCAAAACATTGTGTAACACTTGGCATGGCATCAGAGGGACTGGACTGTATACAGTGCTGGGGCCAAGAAGCTGAGTACTGAGCATAGCTCATCTCTCTAGAAGGGAGCAGTTCCTCATCTCACACACACAAGTCCTGTACATAAATCAAACAGTGCCGCACACGCCAAGGAGATGTATATTACATTGTAAAAATGAAAATTGACTAAGCAGCTAGTTCCATTAACCCTATACAGGGCCAAAGCTACCATAGGAAAAAATGGGCAATTGCCCCAGGGCCCCAGAGCCTGTAGGGGCCCCCAAGGTGTCCCTCCCCATCTTAACTGTTGCTCCCCAGGGACTCTGCAGAGTCTGTTAAGTTGGGAGGTGATTGGGGGAGGGTAAGCAGCCAGCTCAGGGGCCCAGGAGGGAAATTTGGCTGCAACAAAGGGCTTCTAATGACACTTTTTGGTCAGGGGTGTCTGTTGGGGGGCCCCCAGGCTAATTTTGCCCTAGGGCCCAATTGTTACTTGAACCGGCCCTGACCCTAGAATGCAATAAGGTTTAAATGTGTACCTGTAGTGAAACTGCCCCAAATGGGTTCTTACCAAGGTAGAGTCTATATAGTGTAATATGTATGACAATGTACAAATAATGTCTAAGTAGCTGTGTAAACATTTTCCTACTTTTCATGTTAAATATCAGAGGCAAAAGCTGTAATTTATTGAGGGTAGGGTTTAGCTAAATTGGGACAAATCAATTGCAGAAGGGGTGTCTACTTCAATGCACAGCCAGAGTTGCATATCAGACTACAGAAAGCAAATATCAAACATATCAAACTCTGAAAGCAAAAACAATATGAAAAAGCTGTGACAATTAGTTACATTTCCTCTGCTCTCTTCAGACACTTCAGTCAGAAACAGAGCTCCCAACAGCTGCAGCTCCTGTGTCCTGTCTCTCTCTGTCACACACAGAGCTACACACAGAGTTAACTGATCAAGTGTGAGGGGAATTTCCCCTCTCCTCATGGCTCAGTCAGCCGTCAGTTTTGGTGTCAGTAAACTTTGAATGTATTTTGCTAACAGTAAACAAAGAAGTTGCTTTGGTATACACCAGTGCTTAGCAGCACTTCCCAAACAATTCCTGTGTCAATTGAAAAAAATATGTGAATCGATAGTATTCCTTTAAGGGCTCTGCCTCTAACACAGGGGACCAGTGTTCGAATCTTGTCTCTTTCTGTTCAGTAAGCCTGTACCTGTTCAGTGAGGAAACCTTGGGCAAGAATCCTTAAAGAGAGCCCAAGGTGGGCTCATGAAATAAAAAAACAACAACGAGGCTACCTAATCCAGGGGGGCTGAGTGGATCAGGTAACCTCCAAAACCATTGTTCCCTGCCGCTCCTGTGAGCCGCAATGGCCCACTTTCACTTTCGTGACCTCTGGGTCACTACGCTGGAATGAGAGATTAATTCTCTCATTCGCAGCGTGCAGGGAGGCGGGGGAGCGGTATGGGGCGCAGCCAGGGAGACCCTGCAGGAATGCCCCTGGAGGGCAATTTGAACAGGAAATCCCTCTCCCCTGTGTTTACCTCCGAAATAGCGAAAAAGAAAAATCTGTCAATGGCAACTACAGAGTCAGGGCTGGTGAACACCAGATCGATTCTGGAACGTTTTTAAAAATGCAGGCTGAAAACTGCTTGGGTAATGTATTTCAATGGGCTGGTGCACACCAGAGCGGTTCGTTTTTTCCACAAACGCAAACTCGGGGGCTGCAGCATTTTGTAGATTTCTGGTGCATTTCTGCCTCAATGTTAAAGTGTAGGAAAGTAGAAAACCGCTCTGAAAAACGCTAGATCAGAGCGGTTTTCCAGGCGTTTTTGTTACAGTAGCTGTTCAGTAACAGCTTAACTGTCTTAACTGTAACAATATATGAAATCTGCTACACAAAAACGCTTCTAAAAACGCTAGGCATCTTTAGAAAACCTCTCTAAGGGCCCGTTCACACTTAAAATCGCAGAACGCCGGCGATTACCGCCGGCATTTTGCAGGAGTGATTTTCCTGCGATTAGCGCTATGCACGCTAATCACGATCGCTAATCGCGGAACGCTCGTCGCCGGCAAACCGCTGCATGCAGCGTGGTTGCGGTTATCGCTAACTGCAACCGTGGCAGTGAGAACACTGCCACTCGCTACATTGTGTAGCGGTTCTGCACCCCCTATTGCTATGCCCCTGGGTAGATAAGCCCATTTGAAAACACAGGCTGTAAACAATATGTCTGCTTCCATGAATCAGGAAGTAGAAACTGCAGATTTATTGCAGGATTTGTATGAGCTGTAACAAATACGTTTTTTGTTTAAAGGTCATTATGCTATTTTGTATCTTTTAGAGCAGAGAGGAGGTCTGAATTCAGGTCCACTTGAATCAATTGGCTAGTGCACACTTTAATGAGTTTCCCCCTTGCAGATAAAAACAGCAGTAAAGCACTAGGAGCATTTTCTCAATTACATTAGCTTCTGTGATAAAAATCGTGCATGTTTTCACACATACAGACACACATGGGGCTTGATTCACTAAACCGTGATAGCTCAAATATCACACTTATCAAAGATATCACACCATATCAAAGTTATCACGCCTTATCAGAGTAGCACAGTGAGTGCTACAAACTTATGCCTACTAATTGGCAATGGCACTCGTCCTGCCCTGAGCCCCTGTGGGTTCATAGCAGTTGCTATGCTACTCTGATAAGGCGTGCTAACTTTGGTAAGGTCTGATATCTTTGATAAGGTGTGATATTTGAGTTATCACAGTTTAGAGAATCAAGCCCTAGGTGTGCAGAAAACACATACAGAAAACCGACAGATGAGTGTGCTCCCAGCCTCAGCTTATTACATTCACTCTGTCCTCCTCTGATGGAGCAGAAATGGCTCTACAGATGCCTCCAGCATCACAATTTGGCTATTGCTATGGAAGTGGGGAGAGCCCATGGTATGGCCCATGATGAATGGAGGAGCGGGCGTAAGGAGAAGAACAACCACCTCAGCCAGCACTCTGATGGGATAATCTGGTACACCATATCTCTCATTGACACATCCTTGGAGGTAGGGGGGAGAAAGGGGGTGGCTGTACTTACCAGTGTGTCAATGAGAGACATAGGTTATAGGCTGAGAACCATCTAGCGGGTGAAAACCATCCAGCGTATGTACAAGGCTTCAGTCTTGTAGACAGACTGCAAAGCGAATAACAGGGCAAGGACACCAAAAGTGAATGGCAAACAATCCAACAGATTCTTAATAATCAATAAGGTATGTACTTATGGGATCAACAATTCTAGATATAAAAAATACCAGTATGGATAAACAACAAATGTTTTGGACATGATTAAAGGGAACCGTAACTGTGAAAAATCCAAAAAGCTTCACTTACCTGGAGCTTCTACCAGGCCCCTGTAGGCGTCCTGTGCCCACGCCAATCCTCCAGGATCCTCTGTTCCCCCGCCACCAGCGAGTTTTGTTTTTGCCGACTTGGAGTCGGCGGGCCACTGCACCTGCATAGCGTATCCTTGCTCGCGTTGCTGTCCACAATAGAGTCCTGCGTATGCACAGTCTAGAACACACTGTAGCTAGCAAACTATTAGTAGCTTATACTGTACAAACTGTATGTTACATGCCAGTATTATAAATTGTGGCTTAAATCGGTAATCAGACCATTTAAAGTGATACCAGGCTGGAAGAAGAGAATATATTATGGCAGGGTAGGTACCTTACATTTCTTATGGCTAAACTGAAAGCAAACAACAGTGCGGTCATGTGCCGCGCGTCTTGTGATCACCAGGCCTTCTCCCGCTCTCACTTCTATCATGCAGCTTCACACATCGGAGTGCTTTGTTAACATCTGTTTTGGAACTGCCTCCTAGCAACCAGAATGCTTTTGGCCTTGACTTCAAGTATATTAATTTGATGTTAAATCTTAAAATGACCAGTTCTTCTCGAATGTTTTGACACAGTTCTGCAGATGAAAACCACAGCGTTGTTTGCCTGGCTCAGATCCTGATGAGCTTGGTTTTCTTCAGCAGTCACCACTATCGTTATTGTGAGAGCTGCGGTGCCATACATCATCCATCACTTTAACGTTGCGCTGGGGATTACTGGCGGACAGTAAATCCATTCCTGAGATGTCTCCTCTGTGTATGAGGAGCATCACATGCAAAATTCTGCACAACTAGTCCAGCAACCGCACCAGAAAGAGCTGTACGATTATCAAGTAGAATAGGATGATGGCAGCCGGGCAAACATCTGCCAGAGTCATAAACCAGTTAGGAGGGAAAAAACAAATACCGTACATGTTTTACGAGCATAAATTTGATGATGAGCTGTATTTTTTTTTGTGTGTTTTTGTGACCACCAAGCGTAAAATTATCATATAATATCTCACAAAAGTGAGTGCATCTCTCCCAATTTTTTAAACATTTGCCGTTTGATTACATTACGTATTGTAATTATTCTTATATTGGCTTAGAGGCCTTTAACTGACTGATGGGTGCTAGGCTGAATGGGAAGTTTAAGTTTGTATTTCTATTCAGACATGCTCCCAGCCAGCCTAGTACCCATACCCAGCTCTCAAACCAGCCTAGTACCCGTCCCCAGCCAGCCTACAGGGCCGGTTTAAGCAACAATGGGGCCCCAGGGCAAAATAAACCTGGGGGTCCCCCCAACATATACCCCGGAACAAAAATCGGCATTAGGGGACCTTTTTTGCAGCTGGTATAGTCAGGGTGTGAAGTCCCAATCGGTCGGAGCCCCACATTCTGGCTATCCCAGCCTGCATGGGGGACAAGGGGTTAAAAAGTTTCAGGAGGGGGGACCCCACATAATTTATTTATTTATTTTTTTAAATTCCCACACTCTAAACATAAAAAAAAAATTGGGAAAATAGGAAAAAATGCCAGGGATCTTCATACAGCCATATTGCGGCTGTATAGCGATCCCTGGCCAAAGCGCTGCGGCTGCGTATGGGCCCCCTGAACCCCCGTCAGGAAATGTATTGCGCTTTCGTTTGATGCATGTAAAATTACACTACTGTTAGGTTTGCTACTAAAAGTGACATTTACCGCATTTAAAAGTATACTTTTTTCCTTTGAAACTTTAAAATCGATTTTCTCAAAAACTATAAAGTCTTTTTGAAAAATTGTTTTTTCCTCTTATTCCTAATGATCTCCTTAACATATCCTGCAAATTTAGGGTTTCTAGCATTTAAGGTGGATTTGCTATTAACCATTAAAGTCGGCAGGTTTTTAAATGTGTATTTTTTTTCCTTTGAAACTTTAAAATCGATTTTCTCAAAAACTATAAGGCCGATTTGAAATTTTTTTCCTCTTGTAGCCACTGGGGGCCCCTACAATCTCTGGGGCCCTGGGGCAGCTGCCTCCTTTGCCTCTATGGTAGCGCCGGCCCTGACAGCCTAGTACACATCTCCAGCTCTTCAGCCAGCCTAGTACCCATCCCCAGCTCCCCAGTCAGCCTAGCATCCCTCTCCAGCCAGCCTAGTACCCATCCCCAGCACCTAAGCCAGCCTAGTACCCATCCCCGGCTCCGCAGCCAGCCTAGTACCTATGCCAAGCTCCCCAGCCAGCCTAGCATCCATACGCAGCCAGTCTAGCACCCATCCCCAGCTCCTCAGCCAGCCTAGTATCCATCCCAAGCTCCCCAGCCAGCCTAGCATCCATCCCAAGCCAGCCAAGTGCCCATCACCAGCTCCTCAGCCAGCATAGTACCCATCCGCAGATATTCAGCCTGCCTAGCACCAATCCCCAGCTCTCCAAGGCAGCCTAGCACCCATCTTCAGCTCCCCAGTCAGCCTAGCATCCATCCCCAGCTAGACTAGCACCCATCACCAGCTCCTCAGCTAGCCTAGTACCCATCCCCAGCTCTTCAGTCAGCCTAGCACCCATCCCCAGTTCTCTAAGGCAGCCCAGCACCCATCTCCAGCTCCCCAGCCAGCCTAGCACCCATCCCCAGCATCTCAGCCAGCCTAGTACCCCTCCCCAGCTCTTCAGTCAGCCTAGCACCCATCCCCAGCTCTCCAAGGCAGCCTAGCACCTATCTCCAGCTTCCCAGCCGGCCTAGCACCCATCCCCAGCCAGTCTGGAGGCTCCAGCCTGATCCTCCTTCGGCTCCAAACCTGCTCCACTGACTGACCTAAAAGCCCCTGGGCACCTCGGGCTGAGGCTCTTGCACGTAACTTAATCTGATATTTGACAAGCTTCATGTCAGTGTAGAAATTCATTACAAAAATGCAAACGGCATAGTACAGTAAAGCATGCCGAAGACAAAAACCTAAACAATAAAACAGAGGTTGGTGCAAAATATAAGGTATATTTTAAACAAAATAGAAAGATCTGTGTATTTGTAAATTTACCTACTACTGTTCAGATCACAAACAGCTAGACTTCTGTAGCCCTTTCCTGCACCACCCACCACCAAAATGGGCATGGCAGGCATGATTGCGGGGCCCCCTTGAGGCGCGTGGCCGTGGGGTGATTGCCCCCACTTGCCTCCCCCCCCCCAAAGGCCGCCTCTGGTCCACCTTACAGGCAGGGGGTAAAAAAAAAGTGTTCATTTTAATGAGCTCTTAATCCTGTGTTGGCCCAGGCAAACCAAGTGACCGCCTGGGGCCTCAGCCACAGAAAGGTCCTCCCATGCTGCCAGGGCCGCCCTGTCTGTGCCTTGTATGTAAAACAATGTCACCAAGTACCATCGCTCACGGACCATTAATAAAATATAACAACCAGGTTATAATTACATTAAAATGCAATTAGTACCACATAAATCACAAAAACTGAACAAACACTTTGAGAACAAGTGGTGCGCTTCCTTGCTAACTGTGTTGTAGCATAAATACACACAAGGATCGGATCACAAGAGTCCAGCTGTCTGTGCCTGTGTGGCTGAGGAGTGGCTCATACTCCTGACACGTTGTCCGGTCTTTTAGGTCGCATCTTCCGGTGAGTCTTCCCATATTGGGGTTGTGAATACACCCTACCTGTACTTATCTAAAGAAAGAAGCTTTGTTCTAAGAACTGGACTCTAGAGCGCTTACCTGCTTTACTATTGAACTATTTGACTTGCATGGACATCGCTGCCTTCCCATCCCTCACGCTCAGACTTCAGATCAGCAGCAACATAAACAGGTGGGAGAGCAACGCAGTGACCATGGTGTACACCAGGGTTCCCCAAACATTTTGGGTCGAGGGCCGGGTCAACATAAGTCTTTGCGGGCCAGACAGTAAAGCATACCCAGGTGACAGCCTGCAGTCCAATTGGACAACAGTGTCACCTGATGTGGAATTTGATTGGAAACCAGCGAATTATTGATTTCTGGCTTCATTCTATATGCGGACCACTAATATTTAAAGATGTAGCTGACTGCATCTATAATACATTTTTGTGTGTGGGGGGCCAGTAAAAAAAAGCCTCAGGGGGCCACATTTGGCCCGTGGGCCTTAGATTGAGGACCACTGGTGTACACTGTAGATGCAGAAGTGAGGTCATTGCTCATTTCCTGCATTTTAAGTGTGCCACACAGTTACTTTGCACTGCTCTCCTCTCTTTGGGTTTGCCGCTGATCTGCTGGTCTGTGAGTGTTGAGGGTGGGAAGGCAGCAGGATGTTACATATAACCCTACTGACACCAATGCCCTACCTATACTGGGGGAGGGGGGGGGCACTTTGGCTACCTATACTGGGGGTGGCTACCTATATTGGGTGAACGCCTTGGCTACCTATACTGGGGGGGAAACAGGCTACCTATACTTTGGTTACCCATACTAAAGGTGACTACCTATAATGGGTGTGGCTACCTATACAGGGACACACACCTTAGTTAGCTGTACTGGGAGTGGCTACCTATACTGGGTGTGGATACCTATATTGGGGGTGGCTACCCATGCAGAAAGATGCCTTTGGCTGCCTGTAATTATGGAAGCCTTTGACAGGGCCGGGGGGGAGGGGGGGGGGAGGGGGCACTAAAAACATTAGCAGCAACCCTGCTGTTTATCACACCAGCCACAACACCTGTATAATCCATATCTGTCAGTAGAGTAAGTGAACATTTGGAAAGCTTGCTACAGGCAGCTCTGTGAACACAGAAGAAGCCTTTATTTATATGAGATGATCACAATGTTTATGTATTTTACTCTTTGCAAGATTCCTCACACCGCAAAGCTTAAAAGAATAACAATGGCTGTAAAGAACAGGAGGAAAACAACTCTTTAATAGAGAACGCAATGTCTGGTTTCCATTGGTAACAAAAAGCTACAATGTATAGAAATGCATTAGGGTACTATGTCATAAACACAAGATGACTACAGTAGGGGCAACCCCTGTGTAATACTGGAATATCCTGGTGACACAGACGTAGAACAGCCATGCTCTGTCCTTTGTACAGTCACAATAATATATACACTCTCTTGAGTCACAGTTGGGTTCTTTCTGGCATAGTTCAAGTGGTTCTTATTCTGGATTGTTGGAAAGCTGGTCAGCAAGCAGCATGTAGAGTCCTAGACGCAGGTCACGGATCCGAAAATAAACATTGAGATAAATGTGTGTCAGTCTCCAGGCAACCCATCCAGATTACCCTACAAATATAATTACATCCATTAGGACGGCGCACTAATGATCCCATTCCATGCCGGCACTGTCTGACCATTTATTTGTGGGCAGACGTCACATCTGATGATGATCTTCCATTGTACGCAGCATTAACCTAAGAGCTTCGTCTGGATCTGACGTTATTCCGTTACAAATCCAGAAGATGTCTGGAGGAGCATTTGGTACTACGGGCTTCATTCTTGAGAGTGTCTGAAAAAATAGCAGTCGTTTTCATCCTTAACAACCTATAGAATTGAGTCCTTCACTCTTCTATACTGCCTAATACTGTCAAATACATGCACAATCAGAAAGGCTGTGCTCCCACTTGCACCAGATCACATGCGGCCAGTGGGAGGGGACAGTGTAGTTCCCGCTCCGATAGTCCGGCTGGAGCCTGGGGCAGATGCATTACCACCATAGGCTATATGGGGGAACACATCTCCCTGTCCGGGATTATTACGGTATTTGACACATATTTTTAATTTTTTTACGTTTTTTGGAATAGTGGTCCTGACATGACGTGTGTAAAGTTTTTACACAATACTTAGACCACAGTTCCTTTAATAGTGCAATGATTATCAACAATGACTTATCTTCAGGGTCGGATTTACCATAAGGCACTGTAGGCATGTGCCTACAGGCGTCTGATGATGGAAAGGCGTCTCACTACCCTCCCTGAGTGCCTCCTCCCTCCTTCCCTATGCAGAGCCCTCATGAGATAGTAAATAAGAGATTACAAAACTGCTCTCGGCATTCACCTGACGAGATCTCCCTTCAGTCAGGGGCATTTCTAGCTACCTAATACTTAGGGACACCTCTAGCTGCTTAATATTGAGGTTCCTTTAGCTACCTAATACTTGGGGGCAACTCTAGCTTCTTAATGTTGAGGGTACGTCTGGCTACCTAATACTAAAGGGCACCTGTAGCTACTTATGATGGGCAAGGGAAGTAAGGGAGAAGTGACAGCCGGGACAGCCAGCACACTTGCAGTGCGGTTCAGCAGGGTTTTGTAGATTCCTAGAGGGTGAAGTCTAAGGTGCCAGGACATCTGTGCCTATAGGCTCCTCTGAGGTAAATCCGGGGCTGCATAATTTGTTGATTGTTTCAGCACCTCTAGATCCCATTTTTTTTTGCCTGGAATAGGTTGGAAAACGCATTAAGTTAGGCAGGGGCGTAACAATAGACCCGCAAGGGATGCAGCCACAGGGGGGCCCAGAAGCAGCAGGGAGCCCAGTCCTGAGAAACTGACAACTAAGGGCAAGGAGAGAAAAAGCTTTCTGCTCTTTGCAAAGTTGTTCTAATGACTGCATCTGCTGAGCCACTGATAAGGAATCATACAATGTTTTGCAGAGACAGATTTGTAGACAGTCCCTATTCAGTGTTGTCTTGCAGAGTCTTGTGTACAGCCTGTTCTACAACTCCACAACTGCTGTGTCCTGTAGTGGTACTTGAGGAGACTGGTCATGGAGAGAAGGCGGGAGGGGGCCCCATCCAAAGTTTTGCAGGGGGCCCCCGTCATTTCTAGTTACGTCCCTGAAGTTAGGACTGTGTATGGTCTTAGTGGCAACGGGTAAGGGCAAAAATGAGTGGTATGTCCTGCCTAGGCAAGTAAAAAAAAGTCTAGGAACGGCCCTGATGTCCACAGACACCTCAGTTCTCATTAAGATGCATTTTTAGTTCTTGGAGTCATTTTTCATGATCCCTAAAGCTCGCTCTACAGCTCTTGCTTCTGCTGTTTATATAAAAGGCAGTCCGTGTATACCCGGTCATCACTCACTGAGCTCTGCTCACCGGCCTATGCAGTTTTTTCCTAGCATGTGATTCTTTTATCTCATGCAGATAAAATATGTTTAGAAATCATTTCTGGAAAAAGGAACAATGTATACACTGAGGGTAAGTAAGCAAATGTAAGTGTCAGCACATTACGTGCAAAATATTGGTCAGATTTTGTTAGATCAGTGTAAGCAGTCATATCATCTTGTTCAGATTTTCCATTGTATGCGTTGGAATATAAATGGCTGGGGTTAGTTATATCAGCTTTTAGCCCACAAGTTCTTACATTGTGACGAGTGATGTGTATAAAAGCAGGACCACTTGCATGTAAAATAGAGCTCTGGGTAAAATAAACGCAAGGCCCCGTACAGTTTCATAATGTACTGATGGTAAATTACCATTCCATGAATAAATCCAATCACTTATTAATGTAGTTTCAAACATATCATAAAAGTTTGTTTGTGCATTAAAATCACAGCTAAAACAGATTTAAACATACAAATCCTCTAAACCAGAGCAGGATTATCCATAAGCAGGGCCGGATTTCTGGCAAGGCCACATAGGCCATGGCCTAGGGCACCAGAAATTTAGGGGCGGCTCAGTGAGGGGCAGTAAAGCTGTTCTATGCAGCCATCCCTATCTACAAGGACAGATTTACCATTTGAACCCTCTGTCCTGTACTTGTGTCGTCCCTGCAAGACCTGTAAGCTCTATCATGCAGGTACACATCAGCCTCTCATGGTGACACAATGGTTCCATCATTAACGAGATAGCAAGCATAACATAAAAGTTCTTAAGGAAAACATAACATAGTCTATACGCATATTACTAAAATAGTTATTGTCTGTGACATCCAATGATGAAAAGTAAGTAGAATTCTCATTGGGGCACACAGATATAAAAAACAAATAGACAGTATAGTTGGCCTTGGGCGGTAAAAAGTACAAATCCGGCCCTGTCCATAAGGCAACCTTGGTAGGTGCCTGGGGCCTAGTGGGTATCAAGGGGTCCAGGCCCCCACCTTCTCTGATCCCTCTCCAGATATATATCCGTCCATAAAAACATGCTGTGAACAGTATAAACGTGCATACACATCAATACTCTCCTGCACTGTATACTAGACCCTTGCTTGACACATTTTGGCAAGTTACAGGAAAAAAAAGGTTTTACAAATAAATGTTATCACTTTTGCACAGAAATCCTGGAAAAATTGAACGCCAGGGAGGTTAAAAAAGGGCCATAAGGGATAGCCAAAGCTACTACCTTGCCTAAGGCCCCATTTCATCTTAAAGGGGAACTTCAGCCTAAACAAACTCAAACCAAATTCGATCAGCTGGCCAGTCACTGTTGTTCTATCATTGAGCTACCACAGCCCGGCGACCATATGGGCTTGAACACCGCCACGGCCTGCACTCTGGCCATGGTGCGCACCAGTCCAGCATGGCCGTCACTACACAAACAGCTGTTTGTGGTGCGTTACACAGTGCGTTTGGTGTGTCAGTGTGAAGCAGTACTCTAATTACACTCCCTGATTGATGTATACACATGCAAGATGTTTTAAAGCACTTTAGGCCTCCAATTTAGCATGCAATGTGATTTCTGCCCATAAAACTCTGCTTTGCGTCAAATCCAGATTTTTCCCCAGGACTTTTGGCGTCTATCCCACTCCGCCATGCCCCCCTCCAGGTGTTAGACCCCTTGAAACATGTTTTCCATCACTTTTGTGGCCAGCATAAGTGTTCGCCTCCCCATTGAAGTCTATTGCGGTTCACGAAAGTTCGCGTGAACCAAACCTTTTGCGGAAGTTCGCGAACCGAAAATTGGAGGTTCGGGCCATCTCTAAACCACACTAATAAGCAAATTACAGCCATAAAAGTTTTCCTGGTAGAATATAACTTCTGAGGGTAGGTCAGAGATAGAAAAAGTTCAATAGTACATGTATTTTAACTCCAGGACTCTTAACAGGGGCCCTGGTGCAGTTGCAACCTCTGCATCACGTACCATTACATCACTGTATGCACTCAAAAAATGAAAGGCTGAACCAGGGCTTTAACATTTACCTGTCTAAGAAGATTGCTAGACCAATGTAGGCTTTTAAACATCAAAGAAACCCTCATCATTCTGTATGTACAGAGCTGGCTCATCCACAAGGCAAACCTAGGAAGTTGTCTAGGGCCTGGAGAAAGTCTAGGGGCATAGTGGATGCTAGCCCCCACCAAATCAAAATAAAAAAAGCCAGGTGAGTGGGCCTAAACTGCTATCTGGCTTAGGTAACCTAAACTAAGAAGGATATGGATTTTTCCTGTTAAAATAATACCAGTTGCCTGACTCCCCTGCTGATCCAGTGTCTCTAATACTTTTAGCCACAGCCCCTCAACAAGCATGCAGATCAGGTGCTGGATTAGCTGCATGCTTGTTTCAGGTGTGTGATTCAGCCACTACTGCAGCCAAAGAGATCAGCAGGACTGCCAAGCAACTGATATTGTTTAAAAGGAAACATTCATATCCCTCTCAGTTAAGGTTCCCTTGAATGCAAAGCATACAAAGCACCCTGCAATATTATTATTAATTAGTATTCATATATTCTGCAGCACTGTGCAGAATATATTGTCTTGCCACTTAACTGTCCCTAAGAGGGGCTCACAATCTAATCCCTACCATAGTCATATGCCTATGTATGTATCGTGTAGTGTATGTATCGTAGTATAGGGCCAATTTAGGGGGAAGCCAATTAACTTGTCTGCATGTTTTTGTGATGTGGGAGGAAATCAGAGTGCCTGGAGGAAACCCATATATACACAAGGAGAGCATACAAACTCCTTCCAGGTAGTGCCCTGGCTGGGATTTGAACTGGGGACCCAGTTCTGCAAGGCAAGAGGGTTAACCACTAAGCGTTGGGCAGCACGGTGGCATTGTGGTTAGCGCTCTCGCCTTGCACCACTGGGTCCCCGGTTCAAATCCCAGCCAGGTCAACATCTGCAAGGAGTTTGTATGTTCTCCCTGTGTCTGCGTGGGTTTCCTCTGGGCACTCAGGTTTCCTCCCACATCCCAAAAACATACAGATAAGCTAATTGGCTTCCCCTAAATTGGCCCTAGACTACGGTACAAGCACTACATGATACATACATAGACATGTGACTATGGTAGGGACTAGATTGTGAGCCCCTGAGGGACAGTTAGTGACAAGACAATATACTCTGTACAGCGCTGCGTAATATGTCGGAGCTATATAAATACTTAAATAAATAAAATAAGCCACTGTGCTTCCCAGTGTGAAATAAAACACAATGTATCTCAGTTCTGGGACTGGGTACAGTACGGAAGTATCTATGTCCTTATTTGTTAATGATGTTATTAGCATATTCTTCATTAAAATAAGTAATTAGCGTGTGAGATAGGTAAGGAACAGCCAGTAACCAAGTTAAGGCATTATTAATAATATCACGTTTGCTGATGGATGCAGTGTTTATTGGCTTAGTAGTGGGAAAATGCAGATGGAAATTTGAGGTGATTATAAATTTCTGGTCCAGCAGCCACTGGTGGATTGTCCAAATCACTTCCAGTAAGGCACCGTGGTAAAAATACCATTCATACATCATCTCCAGAGCTTTTTTGTCACTATGGTTTACACAGCCCTGCAATATAATTGTCCTCTGCGGTCCATGGTTTACAAAAGAACAGGCTGTTTTCAGCCACTCTATAAACACTCATTCGTCCGGACAGCCAAAAGGTAATAATTACACTGTGAACGATAGATAAATAATATGTAATATTCAGATGAAAGTGGGGAAAAGGTGATATGATAACAATCCAATTAGCAGTGGTATAAAGAAGCCTATCGGAAATCTGCAGTTTGCTCTGATGAAACTTAAGTGGTTTACAGACTCTACATATTACAGAAACCATATCATTTTCTGATTACAATTTTATACGACTAGCTGGGCCGGATTTCTGAAAAGGCCACCAAGGCCCTGGCCTTGGGCAGCAGCTGGCCAACGGGCAACTGGACACGGAAGAGGGATTGCTGCTTTTGGAAGAAGAGGCTACAAATGGAATACAGAGTTTGAAAACATGGAAATAGGGAGGTGCTACCCAGGGGACCTGTATAGAACTGTACTGCTGTACATGAATGTTACGCATGGAAGAGTGGGCTGCACAAGGAATAGTGAGGGGGGGGGGGGGGGGGGGGGGTGCCGCACACGGAAGAGAAATTGCAAGAATGTGGGCCTAGGGGTGGTAAAGGTATAAATCTGGCCTTGACTATGATTTAAAAGTAAAGGTTAGGAAGACCCATGCTTACATTAACAGAGATGTTTATCTGATCACTCCATCATAGGGAGAATTTGGATGTTCAAAAAGGCCCCTTCTCTGCATCCATCTGAAAATGGCGCCTGTGAATAATGGCGCACAGTGTTGCCGCTAATCCATTTGCCGCTTATTGCTATTTAACGTTAAAGCCTTATTGTTATTTAGCGTTAAAGCCTTATCGTTATTTAGCGTTAACACACAGAACCCGCTCTGTACCTATCCCTAACCCCTAAACCCCCCCGGTGGTGCCTAACCCTAACCACCCCCCTGGTGGTGCCTAACCCTAACCACCCCCCTGGTGGTGCCTAACCCTAACCACCCCTCCTGGTGGTGTATATTGTACTGTAACTATACCTAACCCTACTCTCACACAGAACCCTCCCTGTACCTAACCCTAACCACCCCCTTGGTGGTGCCTAACCCTAAGACCCCCCCTGGTGCCACTATTGATAAATAACGTTAGTGTGTGCCACTATTGATAAATAACATTAGTGTGTGCCACTATTAGTGTTGGGCGAACAGTGTTCGCCACTGTTCGGGTTCTGCAGAACATCACCCTGTTCGGGTGATGTTCGAGTTCGGCCGAACACCTGATGGTGTTCGGCCTTTTTAGTTCGGGTTCGCCCGAACTACTCAATGCCCGCCGAACAGGGCCCTGTTCGCCCGAATATGGCCCCTCTATGGGGTCGCAGGCATAAGGGGGGAGCATGCCCCGATCGCGGGGGGGGGGGGTCGGAAATTCCCCCCACCTCCTCCGCTAGCGCTCCCCCCTCTGCCCGCTTCCCCATAAAAAAAGTTTTCTGAAAGTTAATAGTACCGGTGGCTGGCTGCAGTGGCTGGCTGGCAGTGGTGTGAGTGAGGAGGAGGAGTCCGACTAGGACGCGTTGAGGCCGGGCAGCGGGCGGTTCAGCGGTTGTACCCTTGTGGTAATTCCGCCCTTTCTCTGACCTCACGTCCTCTACGTGATGACGCATACGAGGGTACGCGTGACGCGTACCCTCGTATGCGTCATCACGTAGAGGACGTGAGGTCAGAGAAAGGGCGGAGGTACCACAAGGGTACTACCGCTGAACCGCCCGCTGCCCGGCCTCAACGCGTCCTAGTCGGACTCCTCCTCCTCACTCACACCACTGCCAGCCAGCCACTGCAGCCAGCCACCGGTACTATTAACTTTCAGAAAACTTTTTTATGGGGAAGCAGGCAGAGGGGGGAGCGCTAGCGGAGGGGGTGGGGGGAATTTCCGACCCCCCCGTGCGATCGGGGCATGCTCCCCCCTTATGCCTGCGACCCCATAGGGGGGCCGTATTGCGGCATGTTCGGGGGTCCCATTGACTTCCATTGAGTTCGGGGTTCGGGCCGAACATGCCGAACATCTGGCCTATGTTTGGCCTGTTCGGCCCGAACCCGAACATCCAGGTGTTCGCCCAACACTAGCCACTATTGATAAATAACGTTAGTGGGTGCCGTTTTTCTTCTTTTTTCCCTGTGCGCCATTATTATGCAGTACTAACGATAAATAGCGATAAGCGTATCTTTTTAATGCGGCGCCATTTTTATGCATAGGCGCTGTGCGCCATTATTCACTGATCCCCCCTTCTCTACCAGTTGTGAGCATGGTGCTCATCGAGGATAAAGGTAAAGAGGGTATGCCTTGAAAAGACCCCCTCGTGCTGACAGGCATAGGAGGCTGGCAACCAGAGTTGATGGGGACCTCCATGCACACCCGGTCTCTCTTTGTTTATTACCAGCTGTGATGATGGGGACAGGGAAGTTTAAAGGATTAACGCCAAATTCCTAAGATGATAAGCCCAGCTTCAGTCACAACTATGAGGTCTGTTTCACGCAGGAGGGTGAACTATGCACTTGTCAGGCAGTTCCTCCTGTCTGCCGCCCACTGAGCGCCTTCTGGCTCCAATATAATGCAGCAGAATGGCAATGTTTGTGACGCCAAGTGTGTCAATGCTTGGCATCCGGTGCAGTTACCCGGCAGAAATGACTCAGTATGATGGCAATCTCTTTACTGCCTGTGGCAAGCACTAGCAGATGCCCGGCTGTTATACTAGAGCTGACAGGTGGTGGATTCACTGCCTTCTGCATTCTCTGTGAAAAGGGCCTTGGGCTGCTCAGAAAGGTTTACACAGGAAGTTAAAAAAAAGCATTTACCGTACAGTTACATTTTAAGTTCGTGAGGAATATTTTTCAAAATCAGTGCATGGAAAACTGGAGCCAAAATGGATCAGATCAAGGATTCTGATTGGTTGGTCTGGACACCTGCTCCTCTTCTTCTCCTGTTTTGCACCTCAGTATTTGCAGGACTACTTTTTTGGGATAACTTTCGTTTCAAGTGGCTTTTAGTTGTGCTAGTTCATCAGCATATGATTTATAGGCTTTTTGCTTCTTGCTTATGTTGCGTGCTTTTGGCTCACACACATCTCACACACATTTCCCGTCTATTGTGGTAGTCTGGACACAAAAATGTCTGTTTTGTGATCAAAACAAGCGATTAACGTCCCTAAATGTTTCTCAGAATCCATTATAGTTTCTCCTTAATACGAACTTCAAGAATGTAAAATGGAACAATTTGGATGAAGTAATGTGCAAGGCTTGTGAGAACGGTAAGGCAGCTGCTGTCCGTCCATTACCTGCTAAAGCATAACACTCAGTGTATACAATGTGCCGGCACACATTTGGCTCTGGGATCTGTGACACTCGGTGAGATGTCATATTTCCATTAATATCCCTACTGTCTGTTTAGACACTAAGGAGCCACAGCGTAGAGCACATAATGAGAGCATCTTAGGAAAAAAAAATCGTATATTTATATTTTAGGATGGTGACTGGCCAACAGATTGATGTATAGATACTGCAACAATCACACTCTTTTAAACTAATTCTGTTAGTAGGAGCCTAAGTCACACTTTGCATAATTTAATTTTCTACACAGCAGCATAAGAAACATTTTTAAAGCACGCCTGAAGTGTAATTAAAAAGACAATTTTTACATATCTGGGGTTTCTTACAGTTGCCCACCCCCCCAAAAAAAATTTCTGTGATGTCCTGCAGTGTCCTCTGGGTCCCTTCTGTTGTGCCGCTGCCCCCTCTGAAAGATCAGTGACTGGGAATCCAGTCACAGCTACTGCGCATGCATGGTCCTGTCTGCACACCTCTTCGATTGTACTTACGCAGTTCATATAGACTTGTAACTGCGCATGCGGGGAATGCCACTGCAACACCTCTAATTATACTCCTATTCACGTATCTGCATACATGGCCTTGGCAACACATTTGGCTTTCAATACCAGTTATATGCAAAAATTACACAACTGTACCTCTCGGCCACAGACCTTAACTCCCTCCTCACATGTGATCCTGACTGCTTGTCTACTATATCCTCTTTCATGACCTTTCACTTTACAAAGGAATCATCAGGCAAACCCCCCTGCTCTACTTACCCCGGGCTCCCTCCAGCCCCCTCCCACGCCGCATCTCTGCTCGCAGCCGCCGGCCCACCGGTACAGAGGCCGAACTCTTCTACTGCGCCTGCACAGTACTCCATGGACAACGTGGGCTTGATTGACGCAGGTGCAGTAAGGACAACCTTGAGGTCGGCCTCTGCACTGGCGGGGACCCCGTGTCGACTGCTGCGAGTAGAGATGCGGCGTGGAACGTGTCGGCTGCAAGGAGCTAGAGGAAGCAGCGGGTAAGTAGAGCGGGGGAGAAGGGGGGGGGGGGTTTACCTGATGACTCCTTTAAAACTTAATACGAACAAAACAGAACTAATCATCTCTTCACCATCTCTGTCCACCTCTCTACCTGATATAACAATAAATGTTAATAACACCCCTATAACATCAGTTCCCAAAGCACGTTTCTTAAGGGCGATAATTGATTATTCTCTCATTTATTCCTCACATTCACTCCCTAACAAGCTCCTGTCATCTCCAACTCAAAAAAACATATCTCGCATCCGACCTTTTCTCACTCAGGACAATAGTAAAATGTTAGTACATGTTCTTATGATATCTCGTTTGGACTATTGTAATGTACTGTTTTATGGACTACCAACTAGCCGTCTGGCACTGCTCCAGTCTGTAATGAACTGGGCTGCTTTTCTCATTCATCTCTCTTCTGGTTCTTCCTCTGCTGCTCCTCACTGCCAAGCTCTTCATTGGCCACCAATTAGCGAGACGATCCATTTTAAACTCTTAACTCTACTGTAATTTACAATCCACAATCTCTCTCCTATACATTTCCTCACTTGTTTCCAGATACCAACGTAACCGCAATCTCAGATCTGCGCAGGAGCTTCTTTTGTCCTCCTCTAGAATCACCTCCTCGCATTCACGTATACAAGACTTCTCATGTACTTCACCCTTCCTCTGGAATGCCCTTCCACAGCACATTCATCACTCTCCAACCATCTGAAATCTTTAAACGCTCCCTCAAAACCTAGGGCATTTCCCCTTCCTCTGGCCAAATTGTACTCCTTATTGGATAACCTGAAAACACACTGCCTGTATGAATACTGAATACTACCTCACCTCTTGTTTCCCCCCATTCCTTTAGATTGTAAGCTCACAAGGGCATGGCTCTCTCACACTTTTGTGTCTTGGAATTTGTTATTCATTTTGTATCTTTCAATCTGTTATACATTTGAATTATCCTATTACATTTGTGCAGAGCCACGGAATATGTTGGCGCTTTATAAATCAATAATAAGAATAATGAGCAAAAGTCGTAGAGTCAATTAAACACATTTTTAGTAGGAATATCATACACTCACCTAAAGGATTATAAGGAACACCTGTTCAATTTCTCATTAATGCAGTTATCTAATCAACCAATCACATGGCAGTTGCTTCATTGCATTTAGGGGTGTGGTCCTGGTCAAGACAATCTCCTGAACTCCAAACTGAATGTTATGCTAAACATACACTGTCAGATTCTTCCTTATCAATCGAGCCGCTGATGCCTCGACTGATGATATCCGACAGGTCCGATGACCCGCCGGATAGATTCCCCGCTCAATCCCTGCAGGCGGACAATAGCGGGGAATTGAGCGGCAGTTTGAGGACCACTGCAATAGAGCATCTTTGGGATGTGATGGAAGGGGAGCTTCTTCCCCTGGATGTGCATCCCACAAATCTCCAACTGCAAGATGCTATCCTTTCAACATGGGCCAACATTTCTAAAGAATGCTTTCAGCACCTTGTTGAATCAATGCCACGTAGAATTAAGGCATTTCTGAAGGCGAATGGGGGGTCAAATACAGTATTAGTACGGTGTTCCTAATAATTCTTTAGGTGCAGGGCCGGATTTAGGCTTAGGCCACCTAGCCCATGGCCTAGAGCAGCACAGGAGCAAGGGCACCAAAATAGCAGACTAAACTGCTGCAGCATTTGCAAGCTTACAAATGTTGCAATGCAGGGAGATCAGAGTAGCGCCTAATCTCCCTGCTGCCAGCCATCTGTGCAGCGGCTACCTTGCTCTCTGTGCACATTGTTGTTGTGGTAACCGGCTACAGACTTTAGCAACATTGGAGAAGGAAGCTTCTGCACCGGAGACGAGCAGAGAAGTGAGTGACACTGATGGCTGCTGCAGTGTGGCAGCGAGCTGTACTGAAAGGGGGAGGAGTGGGAAAGGGAGCGATTAAGGGAGTCATCTGGCTACCTATACTGGAGGGGGTGGGGAAGGGGTCATCAGGATACCTATAGTAAAGGGAAAGAGGCGAGGGCTCATATGGCTACCTATACTGGAGGGAAGGGGGGAGAGGTCATCTCACTACCTATACTGAAGGGGGGCGGCTGGTGACATTGGCCTTGGGCGGTAAAGAGTACAAATCCGGCCCTGTTTAGGTGAGTGTATATTTGCATACTGTAGATATGTATATTAACCCAGAAAAATGGACAAATGAAGAAGAGGGAAAGGGGGATTTGGTTCCCAAAGTAGGGAGCTATGCATGGTTCGATCTTAAGCCAAATATAATCTTCTATTTTGTGTTGCATTGCTTGATAGGAAGAATAATATTGTATGACATGATTTAGGTCTGTTTGTGGCTACAGTTGCCCAGTGAAGCACATAGGCATGAGATTATGTTTTTTTTTTCTGGTCTCTCTTTATCCAAAGGTCATTCTAGTGTGTTGTTAGCACACGTCAAATTTTCCTCTCCTCTGTCTGATAAAATTTTGAATTTCTAAGAGTACAAGTTTCAGTGTGAAGCCTGCATGCTCATTCTGGGCCAGTGACTTAAAGCAGCAGGGTCAGCAATAAATACTATGGCAGGAAAAAAAACCACATATGAGTAGATAAATACTTGTTCTACTTACACAACATGTTTATTGTACTGTCCACATTTTAATTTCAGTGGTTTTTATATATTAAATAAAAATATTTCGGTTCCTGGCATTTGCCAATTTGATTTCCTCTGACTGAAGTCAATCCTGATGTCATTTACTCCCTTACTTTTTTTTTTCTCTTAGAATCTGCACTGTCATCGCTAGCTTGCTTTGTAAACACATGAGAGCACAGGCATACATCCTATTTCACCTTCACACTGAGCTGCACTCAGCCAATCAGTGAGAAGCAGGAATGTGGGAGGGGAGATGACAAGCTTCCTTCCCGTTGTCAATGTACCAAATCAAGACAGTCTGACTGAAGTAAGATTTATTATAGCAGAAACATTTCTGAATAGATTGGAGTGCTTGCCATGCAGGGTAAGGTTCCAGGCTATAGAAACCTTAAGGCCTGTACCCACGAGTGACAAGCGATTGTTTACACAATCTTGCAACGTGGTTACAGGCATGTGATTACACAAACAACATTTGGCGACTCTCAACCAGAGGCGGGACAAGGTCTTCAAACACCCGTGGCTGAGACACCAAAGTACGCACCTCCATCCCTCCCACCCCAGCCGTCACACACTGATTGCTGTTAGAGTAAGAGGTGCCTGAGGGCCCCCAACCCCCCAACACCTTAATCTCTAGTTATGTGGCTTGCAGTCACTGCCATGTATCCCCTTTTCTTATTTCTCTTTGCTTCAAACACAATAGGGGAATGATAGCTGAGTGAGTTGTGCGCCCTGTACTACATTGCGCCCTAAGGCTCCAGCCCCTCTTGCCTCTGCCTCGGCCCTGCTCTCAACAACAACCGTCACGGCAGATCAGATCTTTACAATCCCCGATGACTGCACAACGTACCATGATCGCTTGACTTTCATGCTTGCCGCGTCATATTGCATGTACTCGCCCACAGGAGGATGGATCAGGGAATGCTCGTCGCCTAGGGACGTCGCTGATATCCATCTTCCTGGGTCACCAGGTGAGTATTTAGCTTTATAGTATTACAGACAGAGTGTTAGCACAGAAGTCAGGCAACTGGCATTGTTTATAAGAAAATAAAGATGGCAGCCTCCATATCCCGCTCACTATAGGTTCTATTTTGACCCAAACAAGTAAAACTAGCCCCTGACATCCTACAATCTAAAACTAGCCCTTCTAATCTCCACTTACTCCTGGCTCACTGCTAGAAAAGTAGCATTTCTTTACAGGGCAAACATAGAAAAAACACACCTGATTTGTAATACGAAAAAACACTAGATAAACCTTATGCAGAGATTGGTTAATGTTAATAAAACGTAACTTTTAATAAAGTTGGGTTAAAATAGATAATTTGAACAGATTATACTACCCCTTAGTGCAAAAAGTGATATATTGGGTTGGGGATAAAAGTCAATTATCTGTCAGACTCTCCTCCAAACTCGCAATGCATGTATATTATCAACCCCACACACAACCCTACATGTTTCGTTTCCTTAATTAGAAACTTCGTCAGGGGTAACCAAAGTGCTAAGTGCCTAAAGTGCTAAAGTAAATGCATTATAAAACATCACATATTACACATAGATATCAAGGTAGCTCAATAAATAGATTAGGCCACTACCAGCAGCCAAATGAGTCCAGTCTGCTCACCTCGCCCTTTTATAGTGGAGTGATGGCTCCAGAGGATGCTGGGAGGGGAGGGGACGGGATACTCCCACCAACACGCCCCTTTGTTCCCTTTGGACCTATCAATCATGAGGTGGTCCAATAGGATTGCACACATTGCGAGGTATGATGTTAAAAAAGGTAATAAATAAATTACCTACAAGCCCCATCTCTTCCCATCCTAGGCATAACATCACCTACTAATACATATGTGGAGGATGGCAGCAGTAAAATCTTTAAATGTCCTAGAAAACACAGAGAAAAGAGCACTAGAAAACATAGGGCATACATAGGAAAGCTGCCATATCCTTCTCACTTCAAGTTTTTTTTTTCACGTTGAGCTACTGCTTTATTCTCATCGATTTGACTTTTTATGTAAATTTTGCTCCAAAAATAGACGTGCGCATATACTGTTACATCTGTAAATAAGCAAAACTCCGGATGTACTGTTTGCTGTAAACCGATATCGTTTTTCTTCTGAAAAGTTTTCCCTTCCGTTAGCGTTTCCTGCCAGCAGACCAGCATATCTCTGGCTTTGGGTCATATGACTTAATTGCTAGTGACCCTTCAAATGGAAAATGTGAGTCTCCAGCAGCTGAGACAGATCTCTGCTGAATCCAGCTTGGCTCATTGATTGCAGAGGATCAGTCCGCATTAGCTCGCTGCATTGGCCTCTGAAAGAAGTCATACGCATTGGGGAGTTTTTATTAAGTCCGCAAGTTCCTCCGTCACATTTTCCAGCCGCTGTTTGTGTTTTCCTTTTTGTGAGCTTTTGCAAGAAAACACATGTCCAGACCTCGGGGGTCACTATGACATTTCCCCTCTAAACCCGAGGGAATTGTTGTCACAAGGCATCAGGTTCCTACTAATAATAAACCTCAATTTTCCAATTTGACGCATTTGTCATATGAGTACAAACGTGACTGTACTGCTATTATTCCATCCTTGTTCAGATAAAGATTACACAGCTATTTACAGAATAACTCATTTAAAGTGACCTTGAGATCAGAAATGTGGGCATATTTATACTTACCTGTGGCTTCCTCTAGCCCCCATGAGGTGTGATCGCTCCCTCAGCGTCCTCTTCACTCTGTTATGCTGGAATTAGCCCCGGTAATTGGGCCGGTCGCACTCTTCTGGGCATGCGTGGGCCAGCAGTATTACTGTGCAGGCGCAGAACGCACCTGGGACGGGGAGCAGCTAGGGCGCATATGTGATGAATGATACGGAAATCGAGACGATTAGCGATTCTGTATCATTCAGCAAAGCAGAGCGGAATGACATTTTTTCTTTTTAAACATACAACAAATGCCTTTCCTTCTCTCTGAGTGAAAGCAAACCCATCACCCACATTTAATTAACTTGTTCAAAAGGATTCCTTGCTGGCCAGTGACACTGAGGTGTGAAGGCTCTCCAGCAGTAACCAAATGGCAAGTGTTACTGCCTTTTGAAGAGACAGGATAAATTCAGCATGATACCGGACTGCCTGACTCCATCAGAAGCAAAGCAAAAATGAATGCTGTGTATGATTTTTTTGCCTATTAATGGAATATAGTATCTAGGATAGTTATGAGAGTTGTATCATTGGGTTTGTAGTGTCTTGCTGAATCTTTTGATACCAGTCTTGAGGGGCAAGGGGTACGCTACAACCAAGTTATTAAACTTCTCAGGAATAGTGATGGGCGAACACCTGGATGTTCGGGTTCGGGAAAGTTCGCCGAACATGGCCGAGATGTTCGGCATGTTCGGGCCGAACCCCGAACTTTCCGAACATCCAGCTTTTGGGGGCCCTATGGGGTCGCAGGCATAAGGGGGGAGCATGCCCCGATCGCGGGGGGGGTCGGAAATTCCCCCCACCCCCTCCGCTAGCGCTCCCCCCTTTGCCCGCTTCCCCATAACAAAGTTTCAAGAAGTACCTGCTGTGTCCGGTGGTAGTGTGGGTGGCTGGCAGTGGGCGGCACTATGCAGTGACTGAATGAGGAGCAGGAGTCCGGAGAGTGACGCGTTGAGGGAGGCCGGGCAGCGGGCGGTTCACTGCTGAACCGCCCGCTGCCCGGCCTCCCTCAACGCGTCACTCTCCGGACTCCTCCTCCTCATTCAGTCACTGCATAGTGCCGCCCACTGCCAGCCACCCACACTACCACCGGACACAGCAGGTACTTCTTGAAACTTTGTTATGGGGAAGCGGGCAGAGGGGGGAGCGCTAGCGGAGGGGCTGGGGGGAATTTCCGACCCCCCCCCGCGATCGGGGCATGCTCCACCCTTATGCCTGCGACCCCATAGGGGGGCCGTATTCGGCCGAACAGGGCCCTGTTCGGCGGCCATTAGAAGTTCGGGGCGAACCCGAACTTAAAAGGCCGAACACCATCAGGTGTTCGGCCGAACGCGAACATCACCCGAACAGGGTGATGTTCTGCAGAACCCGAACAGTGGCGAACACTGTTCGCCCAACACTACTCAGGAACTGGACCCTTTACCCTAATCAAGTCTGATGTCATAGGAATTGTCATAATCTGAGGAATATTAATTTGCTATCCACCCAAATATGACATGTATAGTTTATGAGTTACAGAGTTTTACAGTTTAAGCTCAACATCCTCCTAGGAGGAGGTGGACTGTCATTGGTGGGTAATTCAGAGGGGGCAGGCATTGCCACACCCCCAAACCAGCTCCATTAAAAGCACATTGCCAGCAGGCGGACTTCAGTCCTACATTTTAACATCATCTGGATTGCAACTCGACCTGCTGCTGCTAACCAGAGGACCATGTGGTTAGCAGCCATCTTGGAACTGTAACCTCAGTTTGGATTACAAAGTATACCTAAAGGCCTCCGATTCTGAAACCAAGGACTTTGCATTAATTCTCCCAGAAGGAAATATCCCCACACAGACTGCATTTCGGCTAAGTAAACCTTTTCACAATTATTCCCTTTTATTTTAAGCTTTGTGTGTATATGTTAATTAGTGTATATAAATGTGTGTAATGCATTTTTGCTATTATTAAACGTTTAAAAATCGTTTAGCGGTTATGACCTGTTGCTGAACATACACAATCATACTTACTCCTCCGAAAACGTTACCTTGTGTTCTAGAGTATCTTGTATTTATAACCCATATGCTTGAATCTGATTCTGATTCTGATCTGGCGCCAATCCCTGCATACAGCTAAGGTTTAACTTACAGTGTTCGCAGTGTGCTAAAATATTTACAGTCCTGTGCAAGCTTTTGAATTGTACGTGTGTGGTGAGTCCTTTGGAGTCAGGACGCTCCTCTCGGCTAGTCGGTTCATAGACTGCGAATCCACATATGGGCATCTATGCGCAAAGCGACAGCGAGACCGAGTTTCTGACTCTGAATGATTGACCAACGACCGGCCCGTGCGGTCTATGACAGCATGCATGGCTGAGCTACATTTGCCTTTATTAATCATGACAGTGGCTGTCAGACTCCTGCAATGCATTGGGGGACTTGTAGTTCCTTAACAGCTGGAGAGCCAAGTTTGCAGATCACTGGGCTAAAGAAGTTGGGTAAGTATAAATATGCCTAGTATCCTGATCTCAGGTACACTAAATTTTAAGATGGCGCCGTGAGACGGTCGCCTGGCACACAGGGCTCCGGCTCTTCTTCTTTTTTCTGCCCCTTTCCCCACCACGACATCGTCACCTCTCCATGGTATGGACTCCCCCTGCTTCCAGGGATCCAAGGATGTGGTGCTGAGCGGCCTGGTCCCGGGGCACGCTGAGAACCGGACCAGCTGATCCCCGACCGTCTCTGGCCACCCACGTGCAGGGACGCAGGACATACACTGCTGGACCAGAGGACGGCCCCCAGCAGCACCTCCGCTGCACTCACTGCTCGCCGGGCCACACACATGGAAAGAGCCGACAATTCAAGGCTCCTCCGCTCCAGGGACAACTTAGTGCTCCTCCGCTGGACCAGAGGACGGCCCCCAGCAGCACCTCCGCTGCACTCACTGCTCGCCGGGCCACACACATGGGAAGAGCCGAAAATTCAAGGCTCCTCCGCTCCAGGGACAACTTAGTGCTCCTCCGCTCCAGAGCCATCAGCTGGTCTCCTCCACTATTGTCCCGGCTGCACCACATGGCTGCCAGGAGTCGCTTCCCACATGTGGTTGCGACATCGGAGGCGAACCAGATGCTCCGACTACCAGGCTGCCATCCACCGCCGAATTAACTTCCACCACTGCCGCAGGACACCAGCTGATCTCGCTGCCAGCTGACAGGGCCACGTGCTCGGTCAGCTGGCCCTTGCAGGATCCAGGATGCCCGTTCCACTGCCTCTGGTCTCCCTTTCACTGCTGCCGACTGGGCCTGCAGGCACCCTCGGAGCACACCACCGCTGGTAAGGTCAGTGCACTCTCCTGGCCCTCCTCTCAGCTGCCTTATTCAGGCCACTGCTGTGTCCCCAGAGGAGTCAGTCCACCATCTCTCTGGCCCCTGGGAAAGCCATCCCATCGTCTGCCGAACTGGTGGAGTCCTCCAGCTCGTTCCAGCTTCCATCATCGCAGGGCTGCACATAAAGTTACCATCCCTCCTCAGCAGCTGTACACTGGCACAAAGCAGCTGTACACAGGGACAAAGACAATGCCAGACCAGCAGACACGGTCCCATCGCAGTTGAAAACCAGACAAGTCGAGACACTAACCGGACAGGTCACGCCACAACCCCAGGGGCTTTTCACTTCACTTCACTGTTCTACAGCTCCTCTCTTTCTTTATCCTTCTCTCTCTCTCTCTTCCCAAGGATAGACCAGGGGCATCTGATTCAAAGTATCGCTGCAGAAGCGTTTTGAGTGCCATAGACGGCAGCGGATGTCCCCCTGGTCCTTTCTCCTGGGTCCATGCTTCACTCTGTCTCTATTGATGCATTATACCTACTGTATGTATCCACTGTATATATGTATGCTCTATATGTATCTACTGTGTACCTACTGTATGCTGACTATTTAATTTCTGTACTGTACCACCACCGACCCTGTTGTGCCAAAACCAATTCCGGGTAAAACTCACGTTGTACCACTTGGCGAAATAAATTATTCTGATTCGGATTCTGATTTTAAACTTCAACTCTGGGCAAGAAGATAAACATGCCCCCTTAAAAAACCTTTAACACTAAAATATTTATAAACGTTTAAAAACATACGGTGTAGTATTATTAATTAGATCTACTCCACGTTGAAAAGTACTGGGTGTACAGTATATAAAGTGCACCTCTGGTGTTAAGTAAAAAACTAATACATACGGTTAATGGCATAAAGTTATAATATCCACATTTTGTTAGTAAGAAGTCTCACCGGTGTGTAGCTCTGCCCTCTTATACTCAAGTACATGTTAAAAAAACAAGGCAAAACAAAAAAAGCAAAACAGGCGCTGAGAAAAAAAAGGGTGCCTGGTGAACCCGAAACTATTTTTTTTCAGATTCACTAGCTATAGTCACCCCTATTTTCACACTGAACCCATGGCACCCTTTTTGCGTATTGATGCCTAACCTTAACCACCTACAGTACCTCCACAGCTATCCTTAATTTTCCCTTTACCCTGATATTTGAGTGGGCCCAGTGGCGTAACTACAGGGGAGCAGCATAAGGAGACATTTTTCTACTCAGGAAGGTAATACATCACAACATGAGTACCCATATTTTCCAGCGTATAAGACGACTGGGCGTATAAGACGACTCCCCAACTTTTCCAGTTAAAATAGGGAGTTTGGGATATACTCGCCATATAAGACTACCCCTCTTTCAACGTGCACCAAATTAAAATTAAAAAAACATCATATACTGGTGCTATGTATGAATAGATACTGGTGCTGTACTATATGTGGTACCCAGTATATAACAGTATATAGGCGATTGACTGGTTGGATTGGTCAACTCTCCCTCTCCCTAAGTGGATTGGTCAGTTCTCGCTGTCTCCCTATTTATCAGAGCAGTATGGAAGAATAGATTGCGCTGTGCTCATGAAATTTCACTCACCTGACTTGCCCTTGTATCCTATTTACCTCCTTCTCTGCCTCTCAGATCTCGCATATGCAGTAGCAGGATAGGGCGGGCCAGACAGGTGGAAGAGGCGTGTTTTATGGGCACAGCGTAATCTCTTTCTTCCATATCCTGGGCGTCCCAAACCAAGCGATGAGCTCTCCCAGCATATGCGGTGACCATCGAATCTCCAGTACCTGGCAATTAAACATCAGCATGTCTCTGTACGCGCATCAGGTATCAGCATCACGGTTCACCCGGCATCAATGACACCTGGCGTATAAGACAACCCCCAACTTTCAGAAGATTTTCAAGAGTTAAAATGTAGTCTTATACTCCAGAATATACAATGATTTTAGCATCTTTCAGAGATGCAATGAGTGATTAATTTTTCATATTTTGTATCAACATGTGTGTCAATATGCGTAGACTATGATCTTACTGGAATACATGTAGACTATGATCTTACTGAAATATGTGTAGACTATGATCTTACTGGAATACAGTTGGTAAGACCAGGTTAGGGGAAAATGGCACACATACTCATGATTGTGTATAGTTATTCTCTACGCTGAGGGCCGGGAGGTTTCCACCCAGTTCTGGGCCCGGGGCTTTCGGTTCCTCCTACATGGCCTAAAGCTATAAGATCATTTGTCCAAGGTCTTTACAGGTCCTTTTCATTAAACGTCATAACCAAGTGGATTTCGCAGAAGTACCATTCACTACCAGACCCTTGATTTCCATTAGGACTGTTTGGATCCGCATAATGCAAAAGACTGGACAGACAAAAGTATTTATCTTAATTTTTTATCCCTTTATTTTACTGTGGACTATCTGGTCTATTTGTTAATTATTGTTGACATTTTTTCTATATTTTTATGCTTTATTTTTACTCCTTGAAGTGTAACTTTAGTGAAAAAGTGGGATAATCCAGAGGTTTCTCTGTCCCCCTAGGCCTTACTGTTCCTGTGCTGGGACCCCCAGAAGCTTGCGCCTGCCAAACGGGCTTTGTTTTATCTGATAAGCCAAAGCTCATTTGTTTATGGGAGCGCGGCCATGAATTTCAGAGGTCCTAGCACTTAAAGGGAAGGTTCAGGGACTAGCTAAAAAAAATAAAAATCCATTTCCACTTACCTGGGGCTTCCTCCAGCCCGTGGCAGGCAGGAGGTGCCCTCGGCGCCGCTCCGCAGGCTCCCGGTGGTCTCCGGTGGCCGACCCGACCTGGCCAGGCCGGCGGCCAGGTCGGTCCTCTTCTGCGCTCCATGGTGCGTTCCACGCCGGCGCGCTGACGTCATCGGACGTCCTCCGGGCTGTACTGCGCAGGCTCAGTAGTTCTGAGCCTGCGCAGTACAACCCGGAGGACGTCCGATGATGTCAGCGCGCCGGCGTGGAACGCACCATGGAGCGCAGAAGAGGCCCGACCTGGCCGCCGGCCTGGCCAGGTCGGGTCGGCCACCGGAGACCACCGGGAGCCTGCGGAGCGGCGCCGAGGGCACCTCCTGCCTGCCACGGGCTGGAGGAAGCCCCAGGTAAGTGGAAATGGATTTTTATTTTTTTTAGCTAATCCCTGAACCTTCCCTTTAAAGAGACCCTGTAACTAAAAAATAAACCCTCTGGGGGATACTTCGGAAGGGGGAAGCCTCAGGGTCCCAATGAGGCTTCCCTGACCTCTGAAGCTTGTCAGAATCCAGTGCTGGCTCCCCCAATCCTCATTTAAAACATTTTAAACATTTAAAATATATACATTACAAATGTTATTCTTATTTAGTACTCAGTCCTTTGAAGCTTTGTAGAGTGCTTCTTTAATTTTTTTTCTCGAAATACATATATTTCCAGGAATAAATTCCTGGTGGTTTTACAAAGACAGCTTTACGATTTGCCTCACGTGTCAAAGATTCCTATTTTCTAGGAATGACTAAGACAGCGATCTCTAAGAATAACAGTCTTATAATTTTAGATGACATTTTGGGCATTTTATGACAAAGATAAAAGAGGGAGAGGATGTAAGAACCCAACATGGAGTTTATAAAAAAAGAGATCCCGAGGTTCTGAGAACGCTTTTCTGTAAAAAGGGTGCCATGAGCTTCTTAGCATTACCATGACCAGATGCTTAAAAATATACAACCCATTTGTAATTATATTACACACTCCTTCATCTGAAGGCATAAAAACAATTTTGTGAAACGATTTCACAGTAACAGCCGGCTGTAACTCACACTGAGGACCGATTCCAAGCTTATAAAAATGTTTGCAGTGTGGATGTGACCGCAGACTGTTTCAAAGCATCATGTTAACAACACTTATGAGTTTTAAGAAAAGAGCCCTCAAATATCATAGGACAATGACGAATAACTAATTGCAGTTTGCTTTGTGTATTGTGTGGAGGGCCGCCAAGGGAGGCATGTCAAAATTCAGTGTTTATCTCAAGCTGAACGTACAACAAATAAAACTGCAGTAGATATATTATTCAAAGGATATCTTAGTTGTAATTTAAATCTAAAAATGATGCCCTGTATGTGTGTGGGGGGGAGGTACGCATAGGCTTACCGCACCACCCTGACCCAGCGTCCTCCTCTGCTCACCCACCGCCAATCCTCCGGTTTTCATGGTCCTGGTCAGAGGGGTCGGCACCCTTTGAGCTGGACATACTGCGCTGTGCATGCACGTAGCAGGGTGGACACCGCTCTACTTCACCACTTCTCCACCACAGTGCTCGACCTGGGCAGCAAGACCACAATCAAGGAACGAAGAAAGGAAGGGTCCGCACTTGTCGGTAGGAAGTAAGCTTTTATTGTGGACGTATCCAAAACAACCAGGCAGGCATCAGGTAGCTGACGTTTCGGACTGTTAGTCCTTAATCATAGCTGGTAAGTTAATGGCAGCCTAGACATAAATAGGGGCATGGTCGGACTGGGACACTAAGGGCCCACCGAGGAAGTTCCAGCCTGGGGCCCGCCCTCTCTCCTCCTCCTTCTCCTCCCCCCCCCCCCCCATTGTGGGCTCACATACACATGTACTCTAGAAATTTTGCATGATTTTATGGTAGGGAATAGATTGTGAGCACTTCTGAGGACAGTCTCCAATAGGTATATGGCCGCAGCACTGGAACATGGGCGTGGTCATGATGGGTCATGGGCAGACTTTAAAAAAAAAACAAAAACAAAATAAGTAGCGGTGTTATTCACAGAGATTAGGTCTGACCAGATACATTTTAGATAAAATAATCAAGTAGTTACATGCCCCATGATAATTCATCAAGTAGTCAAATGGCAGCAGATTTCCCGACAAAATGCAATCAGACTGGTGGCAGATATCCCCACTAAATGCAATCAAATTGGCAGCAGATTTCCAAACAAAATACAATCAGATTGGCGGCAGAGATCCCCACAAAATGCAATTAGATTGACGGTAGATATCCCCACAAAATGCAATTAGATTGGCGGCAGATTTCCCCACAAAATGCAATTAGATTGGAGGCAGATTTCCCCACAAAATGCAATTAGATTGGCGGCACATTTCCCAACAGAATGCAATTAGATTGGCGGCAGATTCCCCAACAAAATGCAATTAGATTGGTGGCAGATTTCCCCACAAAATGCAATTAGATTGGCAGCAGATATCTTCACAAAATACAATCAGTTTGGCAGCAGATATCCCCACAAAATGCAATCAGATTGGCGGCAGATATCCCCACAAAGGCTGGTCCCCAGTTAGTGGAGGCTTTCAAGCCGGAACTATGGAGTTATTGCCGAGCCGTAGACCCCCTCCGCACACCAGCGACTTTAGGAGAAGAGGGGGGCCGGGGGGACCTACTCTTTTATAATAATTGGGGGGGCGGCATTATAATTGTTGGAAAAAAAAAGTAATCTGACTGAGCTACGGGCCCCCTGTGACGTAGGGCTGCCGCGGACCCCATAGCAACCGCTATGGTTGCTATACTGATTGGTACGCCTCTGACTTGATGACTGTGTGTGACGCTTGCCAACCAAAAGTGATTGCGAATGTGCAAGTCAAACAGATTCACAAAAGCAATTGTGTTTGCAAACTCCAGCCCTATTGACTATTGCAATCCACTTGAACTTTAACCCTGGTGGGACTCGCAGGCTCTGGCCCTTTAAGAACCAGAGCCTTTTTTTCCTATTTTAGTACTGTGATAATTAGATAATTGTAATTGACTCACAGTGATCACAGGGCTGAGAGCCAATGAAATCTGCTCCGGACCGTCTCATGGAGCTCAGCTACCATTGAACAGCTGAGTGCAGCGATGGGAGATTGAAATCTACACTCTCTTTACTGCCTCTTATTGCTGCCAGGATGTAGATTTCAATCTGCGACATCCGGAATTGGATAAAGTACACCAAAAGTGAAAGGGATATGGTGGCTGCCATATTTATTTCCTTTCAAACAATTCCAATTGCCTGGGAAGACCTACTGTCATTCTGGCCTAGCATCCTGCTGATTTCACTTGCTGCAGTAGTGTCTGAATTACACACATGAAACAAGCATGCAGCTTATCCAGACAGACTTCAGTCAGAATTCAGAAACACCCAATCAGCATGCTTGTCTAGGGTCTATGGCTAAGGGCCCGTTTCCACTATCGTGAATCCATATGCGTTGTCTGAATGCGGATTCGGATAGCCAATACAAGTAGATGACCCTGTTTCCACTTGTCAGTAATCCTGAGCGTTTTTCTGTACGGGAGAAATCTGCACGGAAGAGCCCTCAGAATTCGCACCCCGCACACCGCTTTGCGAATCGCCGCTAATGTATTTAATAGGAAAATTGCATGCGTATTTGGCATGCGTATTTTACCGCGATTTCGCATAGAAACTAATGTTAAATCACACAGGCAGTGACATGGTTAAAATCGCATAAATACTAACCTATGCGAAATCGCGGTAAAAAAATGCATGCGGAATCGCACCCGCATGCGATTTCGTCAGCGGGGAATCAACGGCGATTCCGCACCGCACAAGTGGAAAAAGGAAAAAAATATGACAGCCTCCATGTAGTTCTCACTTTAAGGTCATGCTGGGCATTATGATACAAAAGTTTGTTGCTGGCAAATACATGCAATAATTTGCAAACATGCACATTTGCGAATGTGCAAATTCTATCACAAATGCATTTGTGAACTACAGGCAGTGGTGTAAATAGAGATCATGGGGCCCTCACATTCCGAGCTGGAATAAAAAAATGAAATCTACTTACCCGGGCTTCCTCCAGCCCCTAGCAGCTGATGTGTCCCACGCCGCAGCTTCACTCTCTGCCGCTGGCTCTCGGACCTGACAGGGCTTCACCAGGCCGTCCTCTACTGCCCCTGCGTGAGCGCCGCTGTCAATCAAATCCATGTTGTCCAGAGTGTACCGCGCAAGCCAGGGGCGTAACTAGGCCCCACCGGGCCCCCCTGCAGAATTTTAGAGGGCCCCCCCCCGAGGCCCGCTCGTGGCCATTTTGTGGGGGCTGGAGGGGTGGCAGCATGAGGGGAAAGCCTTGGCCACAGTCGGCGGGGAGAGGGGAAGTTCCCCCCCTCTCCCCCACCTCGGGGCTCTCCCCTCTGCGCTCCCCTCCAGCTAGTTACAGTGTGTGGGCAGCGGCAGGCAGATACATACCGTCTTCCGTGCGTTCCATCGCAGACTCCTTGCTCTAGCGACTGACGTCACTTTCGAAAGTGACATCAGCCGCTAGAGCGAGGAGTCTGCGGTGGATCGCACGGAAGAAGGTCTGTATCTGCCCGCTGACCACACACTGTAACTAGCTGGAGGGGAGAGCCCCGAGGTGAGGGAGAGGGGGTAACTTCCCCTCTCACCGCTGACTGTGGCCAAGGCTTTCCCCTCATGCTGCCAACCCTCCAGCCCCCACAAAATGGTCCCGAGCGGGCCCCAGGGGGGGGCCGCCCCCCCGGGAGCAGGGGCTGCAGGGCCTATTGTTACGCCACTGCCGCAGGCGCAAAACTACTGCACCTGCGCAGAACACACCGGCCACATGGACTTGATTGACAGAAGCGCTCGCGCAGGCGCAGTAGAGGCCGTCCTCAGCACTGGGAGACAACGGCTGAGAGCGGAGATGTGGCGTGGAACAGATCAGCTGCTAGGGGCTGGAAGAAGTCCCGGGTAAGTAGATTTCATTTTTTTTAATAGCTCGGACCTTCCCTTTAAGCAATGCGACTTGCCCCTACCCTATGGATATACGTTTTTTGAGCAATATACAGTCTCATGCAGTCAGCACCGCACACAGTCCATGGGAACTGACGCAAAGTTTGAGGATGGAGGAACACAAGAAAGTTGCGCTGCGTAATATGTTGGCGCTTTATAAATACAATAAATAAATAAATAAAGTTAATGGTGAATACATTAAGTACCAGCTGGGCCTCCTATGTTCCAGGGCACCATAGCAGATGCTGTGGCTATGGCTATGCCCCTGACTACAGGGGGTGAACAAAAATATGGAACCACCTGGCAAAATACTTGCCTTAGTTTACATGTTTGTTAAAGTTGAGTTTTATAGGCACTATCTTTGTGAATTAATGCAAGATTTTTGTACACGTTGCAAGCATCATTTATTGTCAAGACAGAGTTTTGTGAGTTGACTATAGGCCCAGGAAGGAAGGCATTAAGGTGGACCTGAACTCTTGCACAGGACACAAGGAAAACAGAAAGAAATGCATCCTGTGTGTTTTTAGAGAGAAGAGCCTGTCCAACCCCCTCTCATCTGTAAGCAATCACAAGTGGAATTTGAGCTCTCAGCTGTGTCAGCACAGAAAGTCTCGACAAAAACAGCTAATGTTTAAACACAGGATGTTAACCCTTTCTCTGCTTCAATGAAACAAGGAAGTAGACACGCTGCAGATTTATTGCAGGAGTTCTGTAAGCTGTAACAAAGTTAATGCTTTTCTTTAAAGGTTATTTTGGGGTTTATGTTTTAGAGCAGAGAGGAAGTTCTGAGTTCAGGTCTGCTTTAATGTTATTTGTTAAGCACTAGGGAGGGCTGTTAAGGTTAGGCACCAGAAAGGAAGGGATTCATGTCTGGCAACTATGTAAAGTGGTTAAGGTTAGGCACCAGGAAGGTATTTTAGCATCAGATTTGGATTTAGGCTAGGAATTGCAACTTGAAGAAAAATTACAAAGTGCAATAGAATAATAGAACACTGGGTGGAAGACGGCAGGTAACATGTGCCTTGATGAGATAAACATGTGTATGTACAGTGCCTAGCACATAAATAACTATGCTGTGTCCTGTTTTTATTTCTCTACCTGAAAGAGTTAATATCAGGTATGTAAGTGGCAGTTCCTGTCTGAGTCAGGACTGGGTCAGACTACAGTGTGACCATCACTGATAAAAAATTACAACTATAAAACACTCTGCTAGCAGAAAATGGATTCTGAGAGCAGGAACGAGATAAAAAGGGAAAATAGTTCACAGATTTTAGCTCTGGCATACTTCAATGAATGTGTCATTGAGCAAAAACCATAATATAGTAAAAACTTAAAAAGTAGATTTAAATATAAAATAAAACTGTGGAATATCTTAAAAAGTCATTTTTAGGAGAAGGAGGATAGATACAATTGTTTATTTCATTAGTTTATTTTCACCTCGGGAGTCCTTTAAGGCGGATCGGAGATGAAAAACTAACTATAACAAGTAACTTGTCTATATATCTTATCTAAAGTTTAGATAGTTTACACATATCTAGCTGCAAACTGCTTCAAAAGTTTATGATTATTTATTGCTGTGATACAATGAGAGCAGCCATGTTCTGTTTGTCACGTTGTCACAGGCTGAGGCCTTGAGATGCTATCAGTTTGCCTGTGTGTAAATTCCGTCCCCTCTCCTCCTCCCTCTGAAATCAATGGCTAGTAACCTCCTCCTCCTGCACAGACTGAGCTCCCATAAGCCCTTGCTACTTACAGTGCCAAGGCACAAAAGGAGCTGTGGGTGAGGCTTGTTTAGTTTATAGGGAATTAGAGTATTAAAACAAAACAAAAAACGTATTTGGCTTGAGGAATGCACTATAAACTATATGAAAGGAACACAATTATGCAATGAGTAAAAGTTTATCTCGGATCCACTTTAAGATGGACGTGCATCAACAGTTCATTGCACATACTTCTATGTAGAACCCTGATCAGGCCACCATCACTGCAGCAGACCCCTCTGTTGCTAACACACGCAGGAATAAAATATGTTTTCACACCAGAAAAATGTAGCAGATGAGGTCTGCTCTACTAATATATCGTGAGGGAACACTGGCAGCAATCTTGCTTTAAAGGGAAGGTTCAGGGTGGCTGTTAAAAAAATAAAAATGCCCATCCACTTACCTGGGGCTTCCTCCAGCCCGTGGCAGCCAGGACGTGCCCTCGGCGCCGCTCCGCAGGCTCCCGGTCCCCTCCGGTGGCCGACCCGACCTGGCCAGGCCGGCTGCCAGGTCGGGCTCTTCTGCGTTTCAAAATGCGCCTCAAGGGGGCGCGCTGACGTCATCGGACGTCCTCCGGGCTGTACTGCGCAGGCGCAGTAGTATTTTTTTTTCCTCTTGTAGCCACTGGGGGCCCCTACAAGCTCTGGGGCCCTGGGGCAGCTGCCTCCTTTGCCTCTATGGTAGCGCCGGCCCTGGCTGCTAACACACGCAGGAATAAAATATGTTTTCACACCAGAAAAATGTAGCAGGTGAGGTCTGCTCTACCTTTAATATATCGTGAGGGAACACTGGCAGCAATCTTGCTTTAACACAATACAAAAAGGTAACATTTTAAATTGTTACATGGACTTCATTTGTATCCTGCACCGCTTTGCTTATTTGATGTCAGTTCTGACTTAAGGGTTCCTTCTCACTTCTTTTATGCTAATTTGCGTATGCGACTTTTCACCATAAATCTTGGTGAGCTCAGTGCACAAGATTGAATACATTTATGTGTGTGTGTGTGTGTGATGTGCGGTATGGCGTGGTGTGTGTGTGCGCGCTGTGTGGTATGGTGTGTGTGTGCGCGCTGTGTGGTATGGTGTGGTGTGTGCGCACACTGTGTGGTATGGCGTGGTGTGTGTGTGTGCGCTGTGTGGTATGGTGTGGTGTGTGTGTGCGCGCGCTCTGTGGTATGGCGTGGTGTGTGTGTGCGCTGTGTGGTATGGTGTGGTGTGTGTGTGTGTGTGTGATGTGCGGTATGGCGTGGTGTGTGCGCTGTGTGGTATGGTGTGGTGTGTGTGTGCGCGCGCTGTGTGGTATGGCGTGGTGTGTGTGTGTGTGCACTGTGTGGTATGGTGTGGTGTGTGTGTGTGTGTGTGTGTGTGATGTGCGGTATGGCGTGGTGTGTGTGCGCGCTGTGTGGTATGGTGTGGTGTGTGTGTGCGCGCTGTGTGGTATGGTGTGGTGTGTGTGTGTGCGCTGTGTGGTATGGTGTGGTGTGTGTGTGTGTGTGATGTGCGGTATGGCGTGGTGTGTGTGTGTGCGCGCTGTGTGGTATGGTGTGGTGTGTGTGTGTGCGCTGTGTGGTATGGTGTGGTGTGTGTGCGCGCTGTGTGGTGTGTGTGTGCGCTCTGTGTGGTATGGTGTGGTGTGTGTGCACTGTGTGGTGTGTGTGTGTGCGCTGTGTGGTATGGTGTGGTGTGTGTGCGCTGTGTGGTATGGTGTGGTGTGTGTGTGTGCACTGTGTGGTATGGTGTGGTGTGTGTGTGCGCGCGCTGTGTGGTATGGTGTGGTGTGTGTGTGTGTGCTGTGTGGTATGGTGTGGTGTGTGTGTGTGCACTGTGTGGTATGGTGTGGTGTGTGTGTGTGCGCGCTGTGTGGTATGGTGGTGTGTGTGTGTGTGCGCTGTGTGGTATGGTGTGGTGTGTGTGTGCGCGCGCTGTGTGGTATGGTGTGGTGTGTGTGTGCGCGCGCTGTGTGGTATGGCGTGGTGTGTGTGTGTGCGCTGTGTGGTATGGTGTGGTGTGTGTGTGCGCGCGCTGTGTGGTATGGCGTGGTGTGTGTGTGTGTGTGCGCTGTGTGGTATGGTGTGGTGTGTGTGCGCGCGCTGTGTGGTATGGTGTGGTGTGTGTGTGCGCTGTGTGGTATGGTGTGGTGTGTGTGTGCGCTGTGTGTGTGCGCTGTGTGTGTGTGTGTGTGCTGTGTGGTATGGTGTGGTGTGTGTGTGCGCTGTGTGGTATGGTGTGGTGTGTGTGTGTGTGCGCTGTGTGTGTGCGCTGTGTGGTGTGTGTGTGTGTGTGTGTGTACTGTGTGGTGTGTGCGCGCTGTGTGGTATGGTGTGGTGTGTGTGTGGTATGGTGTGGTGTGTGTGTGTGTGCTGCTGTCCCATAATGGCTCCCCAGTGGTCACATGACAGCCATTCTACCTGCAAATGCTAGAATTTATGCCCATAAATGGTAAGTGGGAGCTTAAAGGAATACTTAAGGGGAAAAAAAAATGACATTTACTCACCCGGGGCATCCCTCAGCCCCCTGAAGCTGGATGGTGCCCTCGCAGCCCCGCTCCGATCGTCCTGTCCCCGCCGGCGGCTACTTCCGGGTTCGGCGACAGCCGCCGACAGGCTGGGAACGCGGCTGATTTTCCGCGTTCCCACTCGCTATATGCTGCTATAGCGTAGCTATATATATTGCTGTAAGATGAAAAGTTAGACTAAAATGTATATTTATTATCAATGAGGTACTAACTGAATACGATTTATATATGAAGTGTGATCAATTCACAAGAGTTTACCTACTAAATGACAAAAAAATAAAAATAAACCAAGACAACCGCTATGCTTTTTTTTTTTTACTTACATTCATTCAAATAATATCAGACATTAGAATGTAATTAACAAAGATGGTTAAAAAAGATGTTACTAGCTTGTAAACAGTAGAGAAAATGTCAGAAATTAATATTTGGACAGAAGAGCCATCTCCCAACTGACCAGTAACCTCAGAGGATTCAGCTCTGCTGCAGAATGACATCATCGGCATGAGCTCCCTGCATGCGGCCTGGCAGTTAAAGTCAGTTGGAAATCAGTCTAGAGCCGGCGGCCATTTTGAATAGCAGCAGCTTTATGGCCCGTTCAGATCAGAAATGCGGATGGCCATGCGTGCGGAACGCGTGCGGACCGCAACGCGTACGAACGCATGGCCATCCGCGTTTGTGTGCGTTGCGTGGCTGATCCCATCACTGAAAAGTGAATGGGACAGCCACGCGTTTTTGCAAAATCTGCGTGCAGCATGCGTTCCCGGACCGCACAGGTCCGGAACGCATGCAGTGTGAACATTAGACATTGCACTCTATGCAATATCTGATTTCGTGCGTTTTGGCCACCTGCACGCGTTTCCAAAACGCGGCTGGAAACGCGTGCAGTGTGAACGGGCCCTTAGACTCTCCAGCTGAATTAGACGGTTTTTATTATTAAAAAGAAGAGTTTTGGTAAGAAGGAGACCAGAGGACAGTGACAAAGGCTAAATAGGGCGACAGGATGATGAAACCGGAGCCAAGCCATGTTACAGACACACCGAGGAAGGGGATGAAGAGGAAAAGAGAGGAGCCAGCTGACAGCAGCCAGGCCACCACTGGAGAGTGGTGGGTGAAGAGAAGGAAGGTGAGCGATCCAAGCCATGTTACAGACACACCAAGGAAGGGGATAAAGAGGAAAAGAGAGGAGCAAGCTGACAGCAGCCAGGCCACCACTGGAGAGCGGTGGGTGAAGAGAAGGAGGCTGAGCGATCCAGAGGAATGGCTGCCAGACCTGGGGCTGGACATGGATGACAAGAAGCACCTGCAAGGCACTGGGATGATCCGTACTTCAGTGCTGTTGGCAGCTGTGCAGCTGCTGAAACAGCAATTTCAGGATGCCTCTGGTCTTCCCTGCATAAGGTATGTGCGTTCAAACATCCAACCAACAACAGAGCCCACTATCCAGCTTCATTTCGACAGTCAACGTGCACATTCCTTTGTCACTGCATGCGATGGAAGAAAGGTGGTGGTGGCAGACAGCTGTTACCAGGGTTTTGGAGATGTGGCCCTAAACCAGATTCAGAAGAGCTACAAGGATTACACGAAGGATCCCGTGAAAAATTGTACACTTCTGATGGTGGATCGACAGGAAAGCACCATCCTGGACAAGTACTCCTGTGTGGTGCACACCATCGCAAATGCCTACGAACTGCTGGCCCCCAACGGAAATGCACTGTGCGGTTACAACCGGCAGCGCATGAGGCCGCATCTTCTGCAGTGCTTCATCAACAGAAGGATCACCGAATTTCCCAAGGATTATTCACTGGGCCTAAAATACCAACCCTGGGAGAGGCCTTTCAACTGCCAACGCCTGCCTGCCTGCCTCCCACCACTCCAGCCGCCAGGATGCATGTGAGGCATGTAATCCAGCTACCAATTAATGAGCTGGCAATTCGCTTTCATTTGCTAAAACCTTAATTATTACTAGAATTGCTATATTGTTCAAATTTTATACCATCAAATGTGAAAATGATTCAAAATGTCCAGCAGTAATGTCATCATCCTGGGTGAGTGATGATTTGCATGTAAGGAAGCTTTTCCAGCCACCCCAGCAATACTCTCTGCCTCCAAGCTGCAGCTTGCCTCCAGCATACCAATATCCTCTGATTCCACACCGCAAACATCAAGCTGGCTTATAAAGCATCTCAACCACTCCAGCATGCCAATGCCCTCTGCTTCCACACCGCAAACATCAAGCCGGCTTATAAAGCATCTGGCCCCTCTGCAACCATTTTAACAAACAGGCTAACCCTCTCAAAAGAGGTGAGCATAATCTCCCCAACTCAGGAGCGGTGAGTATATTCCTCCCAACTCAGGACTCCATTTCCCCTTCTTTTATTTTAGCCCCCCACCCCCCCAAAAAAAAGTTAAAAATGTATTTAAAAAACACCTTCCCTTTCCAAGCATTCTTTTTTTTTTTTAAGTTTTTTTCTTATTTTATTTATGATTTTAAGACTGACACAGATGACTATTAACTGACAGACAGAAAGCTGGGCATATGCTATTTTTTTGTAGGTCAGATAAAAGATCAATATCCCCCTGATGTTGTTCCTTTACCTGATTACCACCTTCCACCAATATTAATTCTAATCCCCCCCCCCCCTGGCTAATCATGCAGATTACTGGTGGGAGACCCCTGCACCCCCTGGCTAATTATGCAGATTACTGGTGGGAGACCCCTGCACCCCCTGGCTAACTATGCAGATTACTGGTGGGGGACCCCTGCACCCCCTGGCTAATTATGCAGATTACTGGTGGGAGACCCCTGCACCCCCTGGCTAACTATGCAGATTACTGGTGGGGGACCCCTGCACCCCCTAGCTAACTATGCAGATTACTGGTGGGGGACCCCTGCACCCCCTGGCTAATTATGCAGATTACTGGTGGGAGACCCCTGCACCCCCTGGCTAACTATGCAGATTACTGGTGGGGGACCCCTGCACCCCCTGGCTAATTATGCAGATTACTGGTGGGAGACCCCTGCACCCCCTGGCTAACTATGCAGATTACTGGTGGGGGACCCCTGCACCCCCTGGCTAACTATGCAGATTACTGGTGGGGGACCCCTGCACCCCCTGGCTAATTATGCAGATTACTGGTGGGAGACTCCTGCACCCCCTGGCTAATTATGCAGATTACTGGTGGGGGACCCCTGCACCCCCTGGCTAATTATGCAGATTACTGGTGGGGGACCCCTGCACCCCCTGGCTAATTATGCAGATTACTGGTGGGAGACCCCTGCACCCCCTGGCTAATTATGCAGATTACTGGTGGGAGACCCCTGCACCCCCTGGCTAATTATGCAGATTACTGGTGGGAGACCCCTGCACCCCCTGGCTAATTATGCAGCTTACTGGTGGGAGACCCCTGCACCCCCTGGCTAATTATGCAGATTACTGGTGGGGGACCCCTGCACCCCCTGGCTAATTATGCAGATTACTGGTGGGGGACCCCTGCACCCCCTGGCTAATCAAGAGAGGGAAAGGATTTCTAAATGAATGGTTAAGTGATATGCCAATCAAAAATCATTTGACTTTTTTTTTGACTGACTTAGGTGTTGTTCAAATTTAGTTATATTGTACTGTCATATTTCTAAGTTATTAAAATGTCTAATAATGTTTGCCCACTTTAACAAAATACATAGACCTGACGTTATTAGAGGGACTCACTGAGTGTAGTGATAGGGTAGAGCATACAGGTTAGATGTAGGGTTAGACAGACGCTCAGTGAGTATAGTGTTAGGGTACAACATGCAGGTTAGGAGATGTAGGGTTAGACAGACTCTCAGTGACTGTAGTGACAGGGTAGAGAGCACAGGTATACCTTAACCAACAGGCTAACCATCTCAAAAAAGGTGAGTATAATCTTCCCAACTCAGGACAATGACTTACTTTTCCATTTTTACTTCTTTTGTTTTAACCCCCATCCCCCCCCCCCCCCCCCAAAAAAAAAAATGTATAAAAAAAAAAAAAGCCCCCCCCCCCTTTGTTATGATGTTAGGACTGACACAGATGAGAAGACTGAAAGACAGAATAAAACTGAGCAGACTCTCAGTGACTATAGTGATAGGGTAGAGAGTACAGGTTAGGTTAGGTGAGGCTTAGAGTTCCTCAACTCTGGACGTCTAATTAACATAATGGTATTAGTACATTCACCTCTGAAGAATGATTCCCTTTTTTAGTGTCTGGGAAGTCCCATTCTGCAGAAATTCCCACTTCCTGAGAAATGAGGCATCAAACAGACAAATCGGTTATTTTCCCATGAGACATTATTAGCTACAAACCTTTATCTCTGTGAAGTCCCATCCTTTGATATCCAGATTCCTCAAAGTAGATTTGCTGCTGGTCTTCACAGAGGAAGAGGGAATATTTCAGGAATGGAGCATCACAGACACACAGTAAAAGTGCATAGCAAATGGTGCTCCAAAGGAGAATCTACCAATACTTGTTATTTAAAAAAAAAAAAAAAAAACTCCTCCTCCCCTCCCCCCCAATAAAACACCCCTCCCCCTCCCCCAAAAAAAGACTTGGATGACTAGCATCTATTAGATTAGGGTAGCATAGTGTAGTGTAGGTCCTGCCCAAGAAGAGTCTACCTTGGCGTTGGTGGCAGGCTTAAGATCTTTTGGCCAAAATCTCTGTTACTTGCTGAACCTATGTAAACACCATACAATTTTCTGGCAGATTTACCTGCCTGATCGATTATTTCCAACATGACCAATCTGAAATTTGATCTTTTTTGTTTTTCAGATCTATTTATCGATCGTTTTTCCTATCGATTTTCGTTCACTTATATGAAAATTGATTAGAACAACTATCCAAAAAAATCAATCGAAGAGTCGATTGGAAGAACAAAAATCGATCGAAATTAAGATCAGACATGTTGGAAATAATCAATCTGCCAGGTAAATCTGCCTGAAAATTGTATGGTGTACCTAGCATTACTCCTCCATTAGTTCCCTGTTCCTATTTACATTCACTTATCTATCGCTGGTCAGCACACATATAGATTCCATTTATGGCCCATCTGCCATCTGTTACCCTTACCCTTGCTTATTGTCTACTCAATGCAACCTTCCACTTGGAGTATCTCTCCCTGTCACACTATGGGGTCCTCTTGTATATCACACACTGTCATATCTCACTTGTGCTGGTCCTGATGGGAGACATGTTACTGCACACAAATAGCTTCCTGCCAGCAATTCCCTTCATGGACACTAGAAGCCTCATGTAGCCTACAAAGGGCCGACAACACAGGAGAGATAACAGGGACAACTCTTTTTATACAGTATTTTTTAGCCAATTGATTGAACTAGAGGACTCTGTTTTTGAATCAGCTTATAACAAAATAGCTTTACTGAGAGTGAGACTGAGAGTAAAATATATAAACAGGTAACGTGACAATCTGTAATGTGATTGGTGGAACATAAGCTTACTTTTCAGGCAACAGCCGCCCTGCTGAAGACAAATCCTCTAGAAGTAAGAACTACCGAATGTTTTGCTATGTATGTAACTGTAAATCATTAATAAATACTAATTATATTGTTTACTTTGCGTTCTGTCATTATTCCACAAGTGGACTGGATTTTCAACAAAGTTTTAAAATGTCTTTGATTATAACTACACTGTTGGGGTGGCCACACACCATACAATGAAGAGATCCAATTTTACACCAAGTCGAAAACAACGGCGATCCGAAACAAAGGTTTTTTTTCTATTCGAGTGAGAAATCTGATCCAATTTCCGATTTGTTTTTTTCCCCGATATATGATGATCAAATGTAGTGGATTTTTCTGATCAATTGTTCTGAAAATTGAATGGTGTAGGGTAGATTGTCAGTTTACTGATGTATAGACACAAGCAATTTTTTCAGAGTTTTTTTTATTATTTTTATCATTATTGGGTAAAATTGAACACAAGTGTGATACTTTGGTCAGATTGTTTATGTTACATTCTATAAAAAAAAAAATAGTTTGGAATTCTCAGCCTCATTGGCTGCCGGGTAGCTTATGAGGGAAAAGTATAGGTGGCCACACACCATACAATTTTTTAAATCTCTGTTCAATTTAAGAATTGCAATCAATTTTTCTGACTGATTTTAACGTTTCAAAAATATGACCAATGTACCACACACACCTATGTTCAATTTTTCCCCAATTATGATAAAAATGATTGGAAACTAACACACACCATACAATCTTTAGAAAGATTGAAGAAAAATATTTGGCATTCCGGATCGATAAAAATCGAAGAAAACGGGAAATCCGTTTTTATCGAATTGCTGTAAAAATCGGATCATTTTATTGTATAGTGTGTGGCCACCTTTAGGCTCACTCTTCCCTCGCTGGCTGCCCCGCCCTATGTGCAGTGTAAGGAATCTGTAGCTCCGCCCCTGCAAGCTTCCACCCCCCTGGATACGGGGTAAGGATTTCTGAGCACTGCTGTAATGGCCCACTGTAAGGCGTCTATCAAAAAAGGGCGCCTGGAAAAAAGGGCGCGGAGTGTAGCCGAAATTGTACGTTTGAATGCAAAACCATATTTTCGGTTAATATGTTATAAACGATAATTTAGTGCTAAATAGGTTAAATAAACGGAAATGAAATGGCAAAATACCGTCTATAACAGTAAACGAATTCTGAAATAAAACGTCAAATAGCGTGTATAGAAAAAAAACGCTATTTACACTTGTATTAAGCATAGTATTAGAATGGTAGGTTTTACAGGTATTTTACTACAATTATACTTAACTTTAGGGTCACAGATATATCTCCTTATCCCTATCCCTCTCACCTAGACCCCCCCTTTGTGTAAATACACATAATTTAATAAATTGTATATATGACATATATTGTACTATAACTATACCTAACCTTACTCTCACACAGAGCCCTCCCTGTACCTATCCCTAACCCCTAGACCCCCCTGGTGGTGCCTAAACCTAAGACTCCCCTGGTGGTGCCTAAACCTAAGACCCCCCTGTTGGTGCCTAAAACTAACCACCCCCCTGGTGGTGCCTAAACCTAACCACCCCCCCTGGTGGTGTATATTGCACTGTAAGTATACCTAACCCTCCCTGTACCTATCCCTAACCCCTAGACCCCCCTGTTGGTGCCTAAACCTAAGACCCCCCTGGTGGTGCCTAAACCTAAGACCCCCCTGGTGGTGCCTAAACCTAAGACCCCCCTGTTGGTGCCTAAACCTAAGACCCCCCTGGTGGTGCCTAAACCTAAGACCCCCCTGGTGGTGCCTAAACCTAAGATCCCCCTGGTGGTGCCTAAACCTAAGACCCCCCTGGTGGTGCCTAAAACTAACCACCCCCCTGGTGGTGTATATTGCACTGTAACTATACCTAACCCTCCCTGTACCTATCCCTAACCCCAAGACCCCCTAGTAATGCCTAAACCTAACCATCCCCACTGCACAAACACGCTAAACACATATAAACAATAATATATTTAATCCTTAAAATACTTCACTCCAAATAACATGAATAAAATAATTTATATATTTGTCATGGAATAGGTACAGTACTTACACTACATAATATAGACATATGGCAATGGTAGGGATTAGATTGTGAGCTCCTTTGAGGGACAATTAGTGACGAGATAAATATATATATATATATATATACACTGTACAGCGCTGCGTAATATGTCGGCGCTATATAAATACTAAAAATAATAATAATAATGGAATAGGTAGCCTTAAAATCACGTATACATTAATAATATTAGAAGTAGAAAAAGGTATATATAATATATATACACATACAATACAATAGATAACCTTACAATCACTTATGCATTAGAAATCTTAAAATAACAGTAATATTTAAAGCGATATTTTAGTAACTATAATCAAGTGTAAGTGTAAAAACAAAGTTAATACCAAAAGCGATGTATTTCTAATACAATCAGGTTGAGAAACGTTATTTAAAGAGAACCCGAGGTGTGTTTAAAGAATGTTATCTGCATACAGAGGCTGGATCTGCCTATACAGCCCAGCCTCTGTTGCTATCCCAAACCCCACTAAGGTCCCCCTGCACTCTGCAATCCCTCATAAATCACAGCCATGCTGTTAGGCTGTGTTTACATCTGTAGTGTCAGTCTCAGCTGCTCCCCCGCCTCCTGCATAGCTCCGGTCCCTGCCCCCCTCCCTTCCCTCCAATCAGCAGGGAGAGAAGGGATGCAGGCGGGGACTGGAGTTCTGCAGGAGGCGGGGAGAGCAGCAGACTGACACTATAGAGATAAACACAGCCAGCTCTGACAAGCTGTTTGTCAGCAGCGTGGCTGTGATTTATGAGGGATTGCAGAGTTCAGGGGGACCTTAGGGGGGTTTGGGATAGCAACAGAGGCTGGGCTGTATAGGCAGATCCAGCCTCTGTATGCAGATAACATTCTTCAAACCCACCTCGGGTTCTCTTTAAGCATTATACATATGAAAACGAATTTTAAATGCTAAAAGAAGTGTAAACGAAATTTTAGTTGTAATAGGTTTGTAAGCGTAATTTTAAAACGAAAAAAAACGAGTTAAAACTCATATAAGCGAAATTTACAAACGAAAAAATAAGTATAAGGCCCCGTTCACACTGCACGCGTTTCCAGCCGCGTTTTGGAAACGCGTGCAGGTGGCCGACACGCACGACATCAGACATTGCATAGAGTGCAATGTCTGATGTTCACATTGCATGCGTCCCGGACCTGTGCGGTCCGGGAACGCATGCTGCACGCATTTTTTGTAAAAACGCATGGCTGTCCCATTCACTTTTCAGTGATGGGATCAGCCACGCAACGCATACGAACGCGGATGGCGTGCGTTCGTACGCGTTGCGGTCCGCATGCGTTGCGGTCTGCGTTCTGCAGTCTGAATGGGGCCTAATACAAAGTCAAAACGAACTTGTAAACGATATTTGTTATAAACTTTATCCTGTAAACGGAGCCTTTTGTTAACACGATCCCTGTAAAACGCTATTTCTCGGGCGCCCTTTTTTCCTGTCGGGCGCCGAATAGCCGATATTTTGCATTGCAGTCTATGGCGGCGCCCTTTTTGTCCACTATCCCTGTGCGCCCTTTTTTGCTAGCCCGCACTGTAAGGCCCCACCGCCCACTGCAAATCCGATTTGCGATTCCGATTTGAGATTCTGATTTTCCCTGGACGTTATAAAAAAAAAACAGAAAAAAACAGCATGCAGTAAAATCGGAATTGCACATGAAAATCGATAAAAATCGCAATTGGAATCGCATGTCGAGTGCAAGAGGCCTAGTGGCTGTGGCGCGGTGCCATAGCAACAGAGATGCCTCTCTGACATCCATCAACATTCGGGACACTGTGGCAGGGCAACGTTCAGGGCAACACTGCGATAGATTTGGAAAGGTGCCTCGGATCAATCCGCCTAATGACACGCCTGGTGGGGGCTGTGACAAATTACTGAAATGGGTCCCAAGCAGTGCCCAAAGCACTCCACAGAGAAAACACACATCACAGATATAGGCTATCATTCATGAACAGGCTGTCGGTAAACAGAATCAGTGCGGGAAAACACAGCTGGCGGATTTTTAGACTTCTGGGTGGGCATTCATAAAGATGTATCCATGTGCGGAAGCAGTGCGGAGATTCCCCGAACTAAGCTGGCGGTAGGAAGGCGCAGGGCCGGGCCGAGGCATAGGCTGGAGAGGCTCCAGCCTCAGGGCGCAGTGTAGGAGGGGGCGCACAATTCATTCAGCTGTCATTCCTAATTGTGTTTGAAGCAGAAAGAAATAAGAAAAGGAGATACATGGAAGTGACTACAAGCCAGATAACTAGAGATTAAGGTGTTGGGGACCCTGGGGTGCCTCTTAGTCTAATAGCAATCAGTGTGTGATGGCTGGGGTGGGAGGGATGGAGGGGCGCAGCAATCAGTGTGTGATGGCTGGGGTGGGAGGGATGGAGGGGCGCAGCAATCAGTGTGTGACGGCTGGGGTGGAGGGATGGAGGGGCGCACTTTGGTGTCTCAGCCTTGGGTGCTGGAGGACCTTGTCCCGGCTCTGGGCAGGCGGTAGGCTTGCGAAGACACGGAAGCTGCCGAGTTGATACATTTCTCCGTGTTCCGCTCTGCTGCAGCTGCCTGGGAGGTCTGTGTGTCTCCATTCACTTACATTGGTATCGCCACATCAGAGTGAGCGGTACTTCCCGACCTCACACCGCTTGCGGTGATCTTCATAAATGAACATTTTGCTACATTTGTACCGATAATCACCGCACAAGGCGGTGATTTATCACTCTGCTCGGTAGTGTCATTTTTCCATGCGGAAAGAGGCTTTATGAATGCTGACTTTGCCGAGTGGTCGGTAAAGTCAACTGTTTTAACCATTTCCGCATGCGGAAATGCTTTATGAATGATAGCCATTGTGACCAGAGACAAATAATAGCAATAACATAAAAGTGCATCACACAGACTACTTGTTCACAAGCTATAGGGCCTTTTTCCACTACAGAGCTGAATCGCAATATCGCTAGAGTTGCTACTTTATCATAAAAATCATGAGAAGTATTTTCCACTATAGTGATTCGATTTGAAAATCGCAATCATTTTCTGGAGCAATTTTAAGAGGAATAATGCAATGCAAATGAAAAATCGCAATCGCATAACAAAATTAATGAAAAATCGCAATCATGGCATTTGTGATTGCGATTTCTAGTGGAAAAGGGCCCTAAAGGTGCGTACACAGACTCAATTTTAATTGGCCAGTTTCACCATTCCATGTAGTATGAGGTCCAACAGACTTGTAGGTAAGCTACATGGAAGGGGTAAAGCTGTCCAGTCAGTATTGGATGTGCATACCCAGGTTAAGGTGGCCACACACCATACAATTTTTTAAATATCTGTTCAATTTAAGAATTGCATTCAATTTTTCTGACTAATTGTAACATTTCAAAAGTCTGACCACTATACCACACACCTATGTTCAGTTTTCCCCCAATTATGATAAAAATGATCGGAAAGTGACAAAATTGCTAGGGTGTGTATATTAATAAATTGGCAAACACACACCATACAATCTTTAGAGAAATTGAAGAAAAATATCTAGCATTCCGGATCGATAAAAAATCGAATAAAACGAGAAATCCGATCAGATTTTTCAGTCGAATGAAAAAAAAAAAAGCTTTCGATTTTTTTCGGGAGATCCGATCGTTTTTATCGAATTACTGTAAAATCGGATCATTTTATTGTATCGTGCGTGGCCACCTTTAGTCTTCGGGCCTGTTTCCACTTGTGCCGGCATCTGCCTTCGCAATGGACGCCGCCACTTAGTCTGTTGCAAGTACACATCTGAGCCCTTCTGGTCGTGCTATGCCTGGATATAGGAATTTGCATGCGTAATACGAAAAAAATGCTGCCGACCTTCCATTTTTCTCCCCGCGCATGAATTTCGAAGCAGCCTATTGATATCAATCTGCTGCAATTACCTGTCCAAATTCACATGTAGGGAAACCCGCCTCCCCACCGGTAATGGAAACGAGCTCTAAGGTTCTAAGCAAACTTTTACATTACAGAGCGGATTTCAGAAACATGTATCAGTGTGGAAAAAGCTCTGTGTGATGGGCACATACATGTGCTGTGCTGCCACACTGCTGTATGCTTTTCTGTGTGCAACGCAGTTCTGTCCCATCTAATGTAACTGAATCACTGCTACAACACAGAGCAAGGCAGGTGCCATCTATTCCTGTAACACACAGGACACCTGCATTGCTTAGCAACATGAGTGTGCCGTAAGCCTGGTACACACTTTCAATTATGATTGGCCAATCACTGACCAATTTTACCACCTCCATGTAGTGTGAGGGTCAACAGATATTGCTTATTATGAACAGATTGTCTAGGTAAACCCTCATACTACATATGATAAAATTGGTCAGTGATTGGCCAATCATAATTGAAAGTGTGTACCAGGCATAAGAACAGGCCAGTTACAGCACAGATTGTCAGACGCACCGCACTACTAGTTCCACAAATAATCTAACAAACTTTAAAGACTGGTACCCATACTTTCAATTAACCTCCTTAGCAGACACTTTCGGGCAAGAAGAAAAAGTTAAAGGAGAACTGTAGTGAGAGGTATATGGAGGCTGACATATTTCCTTTTAAGCAATACCAGTTGCCTGTCAGCCCTGCTTGGTCTATTTGGCTGAAGAAGTGTCTGAATCACACCAGAAACAAGCATGCAGCTAATCTTGTCATATCTGTCAAAATTGTCAGAAACACCTGATCTGCTGCATGCTTGTTCCGGCTCTATAGCTGAAAGTATTAGTGGCAGAGGATTAGCAGGATAGCCAGGTAACTGGTATTGCTTAAATGGAAACAAATATAGCAGCCTCCCAGGGGCGGCGCCAGGGGGGTGCTTGGGGGTGCTCGAGCACCCCCTAGAATTGTCCAAGCACCCCCAAAGCACCCCCTGGAGTGAACTGACTTCAGGCGTCTAAAAGACGCCAAGTCAGTTCACACAGCGGCAGCACGGAGCAGCAGGCAGGGCTACGGTAAGATGGCCGCCCGGAGCCCTGCTCTGCAGACTTCGAGTCTGCAGTGCATGGCTTCGGGCGGCCATTTTCCCGTAGCCCTGCTCTCTGCATGCAGGTAGGAAGTCTCGCCGTGACGTCGGGAAGGAAGAGGATCGTGGGCGCGCGGGCGCTGCGCGCCACAAGGAGGTCGGGACAGGAGGTCGGGAAAGAAGGTCTTCTGGCTGTAGGTGAGTAAATGGGTTTTTCTTTTCTTTTTCAGGTGGTGCTGATTGTGGATATCTGCTACGGATTGTGCATATTGGGGTCATATCTGCTACGGATTTGTGCATATTGGGGTCATATCTGCTACGGATTGTGCATATTGGGGTCATATTTGCTACCGATTGTGCATATTGGGGTCATATCTGCTACCGATTGTGCATATTGGGGTCATTTCTGCTACCGATTGTGCATATTGGGGTCATTTCTGCTACCGATTGTGCATATTGGGGTCATTTCTGCTACCGATTGTGCATATTGGGGTCATTTCTGCTACCGATTGTGCATATTGGGGTCATATCTGCTACGGATTGTGCATATTGGGGTCATATCTGCTACGGATTGTGCATATTGGGGTCATATCTGCTACGGATTGTGCATATTGGGGCCATTTCTGCTACCGATTGTGCATATTGAGGTCATTTCTGCTACCGATTGTGCATATTGGGGTCATATCTGCTACCGATTGTGCATATTGGGGTCATATCTGCTACCGATTGTGCATATTGGGGCCATTTCTGCTACCGATTGTGCATATTGGGGCCATTTCTGCTACCGATTGTGCATATTGGGGCCATTTCTGCTACCGATTGTGCATATTGAGGTCATTTCTGCTACCGATTGTGCATATTGGGGTCATATCTGCTACCGATTGTGCATATTGGGGTCATATCTGCTACCGATTGTGCATATTGGGGCCATATCTGCTACCGATTGTGCATATTGGGGCCATATCTGCTACCGATTGTGCCGTGTTGGTCCTCTGCCTCTAATTCTTTCAACCATAGACCCTGAACAAGCATGCAGCAGGTCAGGGGTTTCTGACAATATTGTCAGAACTGACAAGATTAGCTGCATGCTTGTTTCTGGTGTAATTTAGTTCACTACTACAGCCAAATAGATCAGCAGGGCTGCCAGGCAACTAGAATTGTTTAAAAGGAAATAAATATGGCAGCCACCATATCACTCTCACCCTGGGTTCACGTTAAATTACAGTTAGCCCCGCCCTCATCTGGTCATAACCACGCCCATTTTTTAGCCACACCCGTTTTTTGCCACGCGTCAGCTCCCACGGAAATTGGTCCAGCACCTGCATAGCACCCCCTAAAAAACATTCCTGGAGCCGCCACTGCAGCCTCCATATACCTCTCACTACAGTTCTCCATTAAAAGCAGTATGCCCGACACAGTGTCCAGCATGCCGCTCAGGAGGATTTCTGCTATGTTTTGAATCCCCAGCCTAATTTAGCAGTCTCTAGCTGTCCCTGCTTAAAGGGACACTTAACCACTTCAGGACCACAGTCTTTTCGCCCCTTAAGGACCAGAGCCTTTTTCTCCATTCAGACCACTGCAGCTTTCACGGTTTAATGCTCGGTCATACAACCTACCACCTAAATGAATTTTACCTCCTTTTCTTGTCACTAATACAGCTTTCTTTTGATGCTATTTGATTGCTGCTGCGAGTTTTACTTTTTATTATATTCATCAAAAAAGGCATGAATTTTGTCAAAAAAATGACTTTTTTAACTTTCTGTGCTGACATTTTTCAAATAAAGTAAAATTTCCTATACATTTGAGCGCGAAAGTTATTCTGCTACATGTCTTTGATAAAAAAAAAAAACATTCAGTGTATATTTATTGGATTGGGTAAAAGTTATAGTGTTTACAAACTATGGTGCCAAAAGTGAATTTTCCCATTTTCAAGCATCTCTGACTTTTCTGCGCACCTGTCAGGTTTCATGAGGGGCTAAAATTCCAGGATAGTACAAATACCCCCCAAATGACCCCATTTTGGAAAGAAGACATCCCAAAGTATTCAGTGAGAGGCATGGTGAGTTCATAGAAGATTTTATTTTTTGTCACAAGTTAGCGGAAAATGACACTTTGTGACAACAACAACAAAAAAAAAAAGTTTCCATTTCTTCTAACTTGCGACAAAAAAAAAATGAAATCTGCCACGGACTCACTATGCTCCTCTCTGAATACCTTGAAGTGTCTACTTTCCAAAATGGGGTCATTTGTGGGGTGTGTTCACTGTCCTGGCATTTTGGGGGGTGCCTAATTGTAAGCACCCCTGTAAAGCCTAAAGATGCTCATTGGACTTTGGGCCCCTTAGCGCAGTTAGGCTGCAAAAAAGTGCCACACATGTGGTATTGCCGTACTCAGGAAAAGTAGTATAATGTGTTTTGGGGTGTATTTTTACACATACCCATGCTGGGTGGGAGAAATATCTCCGTAAATGACAATTTTTTTATTTTTTTTACACACAATTGTCTATTTATAGAGATATTTCTCCCACTCAGCATGGGTATGTGGAAAAATACACCCCAAAACACATTATACTACTTCTCCTGAGTACGGCGATACCACATGTGTGGCACTTTTTTGCACCCTAACTGCGCTAAGGGGCCCAAAGTCCAATGAGTACCTTTAGGATTTCACAGGTCATTTTGAGAAATTTCGTTTCAAGACTACTCCTCACGGTTTAGGGCCCCTAAAATGCCAGGACAGTATAGGAACCCCACAAATTACCCCATTTTAGAAAGAAGACACCCCAAGGTATTCCATTAGGAGTATGGTGAGTTCATAGAAGATTTTTTTTTTTGTCACAAGTTAGCGGAAATTGATGTTAATTGTTTTTTTTCACAAAGTGTCATTTTCCGCTAACTTGTGACAAAAAATAAAATCTTCTATGAACTCACCATACTCCTAACGGAATACCTTGGGGTGTCTTCTTTCTAAAATGGGGTCATTTGTGGGGTTCCTATACTGCCCTGGCATTTTAGGGGCCCTAAACCGTGAGGAGTAGTCTTGAAACCAAATGTCGCAAAATGACCTGTGAAATCCTAAAGGTACTCATTGGACTTTGGGCCCCTTAGCGCACTTAGGGTGCAAAAAAGTCCCACACATGTGGTACCGCCGTACTCAGGAGAAGTAGTATAATGTGTTTTGGGGTGTATTTTTACACATACAGATGCTGGGTGGGAGAAATATCTCTGTAAATGACAATTATTTGATTTTTTTTACACACAATTGTCCATTTACAGAGAGATTTCTCCCACCCAGCATGGGTATGTATAAAAATACACCGCAAAACACATTATACTACTTCTTCTGAGTACAACGATACCACATGTGTGACACTTTTTTGCAACCTAGGTGCGCTAAGGGGCCTAACGTCCTATTCACAGGTCATTTTGAGGCATTTGGATTCTAGACTACTCCTCACGGTTTAGGGCCCCTAAAATGCCAGGGCAGTATAGGAACCCCACAAGTGACCCCATTTTAGAAAGAAGACACCCCAAGGTATTCCGTTAGGGGTATGGTGAGTTCATAGAAGATTTTATTTTTTGTCACAAGTTAGTGAAAAATGACACTTTGTGAAAAAAACAATAAAAATCCAATTTCCTCTAACTTTTGACAAAAAATAAAATATTCTATGAACTCATCATACACCTAACAGAATACCTTGGGGTGTCTTCTTTCTAAAATGGGGTCACTTGTGGGGTTCCTATACTGCCCTGGCATTTTACGGGCCCAAAACTGTGAGTAGTCTGGAAACCAAATTTCTCAAAATGACTGTTCAGGGGTATAAGCATCTGCAAATTTTGATGACAGGTGGTCTATGAGGGGGCAAATTTTGTGGAAGCGGTCATAAGCAGGGTGGCCTCTTAGATGACAGGATGTATTGGGCCTGATCTGATGGATAGGAGTGCTAGGGGGGGTGACAGGAGGTGATTGATGGGTGTCTCAGGGGGCGGTTAGAGGGGAAAATAGATGCAATAAATGCACTGGGGACGTGATCGGAAGGGGGTCTGAGGGGGATCTGAGGGTTTGGCCGAGTGATCAGGAGCCCACACGGGGCAAATTAGGGCCTGATCTGATGGGTAGGTGTGCTAGGGGGTGACAGGAGGTGATTGATGGGTGTCTCAAGGTGTGATTAGAGGGGGGAAATAGATGCAAGCAATGCACTGGCGAGGTGATCAGGGCTGGGGTCTGAGGGCGTTCTGAGGTGTGGGCGGGTGATTGGGTGCCCGCAAGGGGCAGATTAGGGTCTAATCTGATGGGTAACAGTGACAGGTGGTGATAGGGGGTGATTGATGGGTAATTAGTGGGTGTTTAGAGGAGAGAAGATCTGCGGGCGATCTATTGGTGTGGGTGGGTGATCAGATTGCCCTCAAGGGGCAGGTTAGGGGCTGTTTGATGGGTGGCAGTGACAGGGGGTGATTGATGGGTGGCAGTGACAGGGGGTGATTGATGGGTGATTGACAGGTGATCAGTGGGTTATTACAGGGAATAACAGATGTAAATATTGCACGGGCGAATTGATAAGGGGGGGTCTGAGGGCAATCTGAGCGTGTGGGCGGGTGATTGGGTGCCCGCAAGGGGCAGATTAGGGTCTAATCTGATGGGTAACAGTGACAGGTGGTGATAGGGGGTGATTGATGGATAATTAGTGGGTGTTTAGAGGAGATAAGAGATGTAAACAATGGATTTGGGAGGTGATCTGATGTCGGATCTGCGGGCGATCTATTGGTGTGGGTGGGTGATCAGATTGCCCGCAAGGGGCAGGTTAGGGGCTGTTTGATGGGTGGCAGTGACAGGGGGTGATTGATGGGTGGCAGTGACAGGGGGTGATTGATGGGTGATTGACAGGTGATCAGTGGGTTATTACAGGGAATAACAGATGTAAATATTGCACGGGCGAATTGATAAGGGGGGGTCTGAGGGCAATCTGAGCGTGTGGGCGGGTGATTGGGTGCCCGCAAGGGGCAGATTAGGGTCTAATCTGATGGGTAACAGTGACAGGTGGTGATAGGGGGTGATTGATGGGTAATTAGTGGGTGTTTAGAGGAGATAAGAGATGTAAACAATGGATTTGGGAGGTGATCTGATGTCGGATCTGCGGGCGATCTATTGGTGTGGGTGGGTGATCAGATTGCCCGCAAGGGGCAGGTTAGGGGCTGTTTGATGGGTGGCAGTGACAGGGGGTGATTGATGGGTGGCAGTGACAGGGGGTGATTGATGGGTGATTGACAGGTGATCAGTGGGTTATTACAGGGAATAACAGATGTAAATATTGCACGGGCGAATTGATAAGGGGGGGTCTGAGGGCAATCTGAGCGTGTGGGCGGGTGATTGGGTGCCCGCAAGGGGCAGATTAGGGTCTAATCTGATGGGTAACAGTGACAGGTGGTGATAGGGGGTGATTGATGGGTAATTAGTGGGTGTTTAGAGGAGATAAGAGATGTAAACAATGGATTTGGGAGGTGATCTGATGTCGGATCTGCGGGCGATCTATTGGTGTGGGTGGGTGATCAGATTGCCCGCAAGGGGCAGGTTAGGGGCTGATTGATGGGTGGCAGTGACAGGGGGTGATTGACGGGTGATTGACGGGTGATTGACAGGTGATTGACAGGTGATTGACAGGTGATCAGGGGGGATAGATGCATACAGTACACGGGGGGGGGGTCTGGGGGGGGGTCTGGGGAGAATCTGAGGGGTGGGGGGGTGATCAGGAGGGAGTAGGGGGCAGATTAGGGACTTAAAAATAAAATAGCGTTGACAGATAGTGACAGGGAGTGATTGATGGGTGATTAGGGGGGTGACTGGGTGCAAACAGTGGTCTGGGGGGTGGGCAGGGGGGGGTCTGAGGGGTGCTGTGGGCGATCAGGGGGCAGGGGAGGGGGAAATCAGTGTGCTTGGGTGCAGACTAGGGTGGCTGCAGCCTGCCCTGGTGGTCCCTCGGACACTGGGACCACCAGGGCAGGAGGCAGCCAGTATAATAGGCTTTGTATACATTACAAAGCCTATTATACTTGTTACATGCGGCGATCCGGGTGCTAGTAACCCGCCGGCGCTTCCGAACGGCCGGCGGGTTACTACGAGCGGTGGGCGGAGCCAGTCCCCGGCGGCTGATCGCGTCACGAATGACGCGATCGCCGCACAGCCACTCCCGCAGCCGCCCCCGCCGATGGGCGTATTGCGGTCGTTTGGGCCCGGTCTTTGCCGCCGCCCATCGGCTGGGGGCGGTCCTCAAGTGGTTAAAGGGAATGTCCAAGCAAAATAAAAAAAATGTGTTTCACTTACCTTGGGCTTCTAACAGCCCCATGCAGCCATCCTGTGCCCTCGTAGTCACTCACTGCTGCTCCAGTCCCCCGCTGGCAACTTGCCGACCTCAAAGGTCGGCGGGACGCGTTGCGTACATTTTTACGCATTCCCGCCAGTGCAGGAACATCAACACATACATTTTTACGCATTACTAGTTCAATGCGTACATTTTTACGCATTGGGTGCCATTTTTACCCCATGGGTGCCAGCATGTATATAGGTGACATGTGGGAGAGGCGGGGAGGGCAGCGAGAGCCGGCGGGACTTAGAGTCCTACACACCCGACAGAGCTCTGAGCTATATAGCTCAGAGCTCTCTAAAGCATCTTTGTATTTGGGCTCCAAGGAGCCCCATTGGTCCTTAGCAGACCAATGGGGTTCCTTCTGATTTGAAGGAACCCCATTGGTCTGCTAAGGACCAATGGGGCTCCTTGGAGCCCAAATACAAAGATGCTTTAGAGAGCTCTGAGCTATATAGCTCAGAGCTCTGTCGGGTGTGTAGGACGCTAAGTCCCGCCGACTCTCGCTGCCCTCCCCGCCTCTCCCACATGTCACCTATATACATGCTGGCACCCATGGGTGCCAGCATGTATATGGGTGACAGGTGTGGGCGGAGTGGACGGCGGGAGCCGGCGGGGACTTAGCGTGTATACGGCGGCCGGCGGGTGAGCGGCGAGTGACGTCGGGTGCGGTGGAGTTACAAAGTAACAAAGTTGTTACACTGTAACAACTTTGTTACATTGTAACGGATTAGTATATTTCCGAGGATATTGCGTGGGAACTGGCTTTTAAAGGGACAGGTAAGTATTAATGGTAATTAAGAATATTAAAGGACTT